>NC_060954.1:10386841-10390825 GCF_022045245.1 Lucilia cuprina
ATAGATTAGTCTATAGTCTTGACTATAGATTAGTCTATAGTCTTGACTGTAGATTAGTCTATAGTCTTGACTATAGATTAGTCTATAGAGTGGACTATAGATTAGTCTATAGTGTGGACTATACATTAGTCTATAGTCTTGACTATAGATTAGTCTATAGTGTGGACTATAGATTAGTCTATAGTCTGGATTATAGATTAGTCTATAGTCTGGACTATAGATTAGTCTATAGTCTGGACTATAGATTAGTCTATAGTCTGGACTATAGATTAGTCTATAGTCTGGACTATAGATTAGTCTATAGTCTGGACTATAGATTAGTCTATAGTCTGGACTATAGATTAGTCTATAGTCTGGACTATAGATTAGTCTATAGTCTGTACTATAGATTAGTGTATAGTCTGGACTATAGATTAGTCTATAGTCTGGATTAGTCTATAATCTGGACTATAGATTAGTCTATAGTCTCGACTATAGTCTAAACTAAATTACTTTTACTTTATTCGATTTCTTTAAAACCCATTAATTTCCACCAACAAGAAAAATAACCTGAAAATAAAAATGTCATCATCGTATGAACAGGAATAACAAAACAAAACAAATTAAGAACTGTAACACTTGTGTCAATCACCCACAAAACAGAACATTTATTTTTCCAAAAATAAAATTAAACTAAAGAAAACAATAACGACTTTATTTGTAAATAAGTACAAGTACATACAATGGAACATCACATAGTACCTTTCTCGGCAGTGCCGTAAGTGGGCAGTGTAGCCAATTTAATATTCTCTATTTTCATGATTTATTTGAAGTTTATTTAACAATAAAACATAAAAGTGAATAAAGGAAGAATACAGTTTTGGCTTAGTCTAGTTCCCTTGCTGTCTATAGTATGCGATTACTTAGATGATCGATAAATATAACTACTTCAGTACCAGTCGCTTTGAACTGTTGGATTTTGTTTAAATATTTGTTTAGCCTGTGTGAGTGCTCATAATTTGTGTGTGTGAGTTCTTCGTTTCAACTTAATTCAAATACATAAAAGTGCAGCTGTCAATGCTATTTGTCAAAATAAAAATGACACTTGTGATCACAATGATAAAGTGCAAACTGTCAACTGATATTCAGAATAATAATAATATGAGTACTTACATGTGAAATCTATACATAATGTTATACAAAAGGAGCAATACAAACACACAAGTTAATTTTCTAGTGCAACTAGAGCTACAAGGGCGAAATGGAAAAAATATGTGATCACATTTATTTCCTACGAAAAATCGATTTTGAGTGAAAACATAAAGTCCATTTTCTGGCTAAACTAGAGCAGATAGAGCCAAAACAATGAAAATCTGTGATCACTTTCATTTCAGACCAAAACTCGATTTTGAGTGAAAACATAAAAGTCTATTTTCTTGCTAAACTAGAGCAGATAGAGCCAAAACAATGAAAATCTGTGATCACTTTTATTTCCTACAAAAACTCGATTTTTGAGTGAAAACATAAAAGTCCATTTTCTGGCTAAACTAGAGCAGATAGAGCCATAACAATGAAAATCTGTGATCACTCTTATTTCCTAAGTAAAACTCGATTTTGAGTGAAAACATAAAAGTCCATTTTCTGGCTAAACTAGAGCAGATAGAGCCAAAAGGATGATAATCTGTGATCACTCTTATTTCCTAAGAAAAACTTGATTTTTAAGTGAAAACTTAAAAGTCCATTTCTGGCTAAACTTGAGCAAATAGAGCCAAAAGGATGATAATCTGTGATCACTCTTATTTCCCTAGAAAAACTCGATTTTTGAGTGAAAACATAAAAGTCCATTTTCTGGCTAAACTAGAGCAGATAGAGCCAAAACAATGAAAATCTGTGATCACTCTTATTTCCAAAGTAAAACTCGATTTTGAGTGAAAACATAAAAGTCCATTTTCTGGCTAAACTAGAGCAGATAGAGCCAAAAGGATGATAATCTGTGATCACTCTTATTTCCTAAGAAAAACTTGATTTTTGAGTGAAAACTTAAAAGTCCATTTTCTCGCTAAACTAGAGCAGATAGAGCCAAAAGGATGATAATCTGTGATCACTTTTATTTCCTAAGAAAAACTCGATTTTGAGTGAAAACATAAAAGTCCATTTTCTGGCTAAACTAGAGCAGATGGAGCTAAAACGATTAAAAACCGGTGATCACTCTTATTTCCTAAGAAAAACTCGATTTTGAGTGAAAACATAAAACTCCATTTTCTGGCTAAACTAGAGCAGATAGAGCCAAAACAATGAAAATCTGTGATCACTCTTATTTCCTAAGAAAAACTCGATTTTTCAGTGAAAACTTAAAAGTCCATTTTCTGGCTAAACTAGAGCAGATAGAGCCAAAAGGATGATAATCTGTGATCACTTTTATTTCCTAAAAAACCCGATTTTTGAGTGAGAACATAAAAGTCCATTTTCTGGCTAAACTAGAGCAGATAGAGCCAAAACAATGAAAATCTGTAATCACTCTTATTTCCTAAGAAAAACTCGATTTTGAGTGAAAACATAAAAGTCCATTTTCTGGCTAAACTAGAGCAGATAGAGCCAAAACAATGAAGATCTGTGATCACTTTTATTTCCTACAAAAACTCGATTTTTGAGTGAAAACATAAAAGTCCATTTTCTGGCTAAACTAGAGCAGATAGAGCCAAAACAATGAAAATCTGTGATCACTCTTATTTCCTAAGAAAAACTCGATTTTTGAGTGAAAACATAAAAGTCCATTTTCTGGCTAAACTAGAGCAGATAGAGCCAACACAATGAAAATCTGTGATCACTTTTATTTCCTAAGAAAAACTCGATTTTTGAGTGAAAACATAAAAGTCCATTTTCTGGCTAAACTAGAGCAGATAGAGCCAAAAGGATGATAATCTGTGATCACTTTTATTTCCTACAAAAACTCGATTTTTGAGTGAAAACATAAAAGTCCATTTTCTGGCTAAACTAGAGCAGATAGAGCCAAAATAATGAAAATCTGTGAACACTCTTATTTCCTAAAAAAACTCGATTTTTGAGTGAAAACATAAAAGTCTATTTTCTGGCTAAACTAGAGCAGATAGAGCTAAAACAATGAAAATCTGTGATCACTTTTATTTCCTAAAAAAACTCGATTTTTGAGTGAAAATATAAAAGTCCATTTTCTGGCTAAACTAGAGCAGATAGAGCCAAAACAATGAAAATCTGTGAACACTCTTATTTCCTAAAAAAAACTCGATTTTTGAGTGAAAACATAAAAGTCTATTTTCTGGCTAAACTAGAGCAGATAGAACCAAAACAATGATAATCTGTGATCACTCTTATTTTATAAGAAAAAGTCGATTTTTGAGTGAAAACATAAAAGTCCATTTTCTGGCTAAACTAGAGCAGATAGAGCCAAGACAATGAAAATCTGTGATCACTTTTATTTTCTACAAACACTCGATTTTTGAGTGAAAATATAAAAGTCCATTTTCTGGCGAAACTAGAGCAGATAGAGCTAAAACAATGAAAATCTGTGATCACTTTTATTTCCTAAAAAAAAACTCGATTTTTGAGTGAAAATATAAAAGTCCATTTTCTGGCGAAACTAGAGCAGATAGAGCAAATACAATAAAAATCTGTGATCACTTTTATTTCCTAAGAAAAACTCGATTTTTGAGTGAAAACATAAAAGTCCATTTTCTGGCTAAACTAGAGCAGATAGAGCCAAAACAATGAAAAACTGTGATCACTTTTATTTTCTACAAACGCTCGATTTTTGAGTGAAAATATAAAAGTCCATTTTCTGGCTAAACTAGAGCAGATAGAGTCAAAACAATGAAATTCTGTGATCACTCTTATTTCCTAAGAAAAACTCGATTTTTGAGGGAAAATATAAAAGTCCATTTTCTGGCTAAACTAGAGCAGATAGAGCCAAAACATAAAAATCTGTGATCACTCTTATTTTATAAGAAAAAGTCGATTTTTGAGTGAAAA
>NC_060954.1:10390925-10404446 GCF_022045245.1 Lucilia cuprina
ACTATAGACTAATCTATAGTCCAGACTATAGACTAATCTATAGTCCAGACTATAGACTAATCTATAGTCCAGACTATAGACTAATCTATAGTCCAGACTATAGACTATATATAGACTAATCTATAGTCCAGACTATAGACTATATATAGATTAGTCTATAGTCCAGACTATAGACTAATATATAGTCCAGACTATAGACTAATCTATAGTCCAGACTATAGACTAATCTATAGCCCAGACTATTGACTAATCTATAGTCCAGACTATAGACTAATCTGTTGTATAGTCTCGATTATAGATCAATATGGACTCCTGATCAAAACAAAACTCTCACTTGTTATTTTATTTAGTAAAATTAAGATTTTATTTATTAATATTTCTTTTGACAATCTTTAATGCGTTTAAGTATTTTAATAATATTAATTTCTTAACATTTATTCTATTTGTTTTATGAAAACGCAGAGCAAAAACTAAATAAATAATTAACTTAATTATGCAAATTTTGCATAATTTAGAGCGCGTGTGTTTGTTTGTCAAATCAAACTGCCAGCAAGAAATCCAATTTTAATTTAGAAAACAAGAGTTTCGCATTTATTATACATAATACATTTATATCAATAGTCTGATTTTGATTTGTCTTTTATAAAATCGATTTAATTAATATACAGAAAATAAATTTTAAAATATATATATACTATATTTAAAAATATTTATATTCATTTATAAAGTTTTGCATACAAATCTCTTAATGATTTCTCTTAAGTGCTGCGAAACACACCTGTTTCGCTACTTAATTAGTGGAGGAAACAAATATAAAATGGTGATTTTTAACTTAAACTTAACGGCGTTTAAAGTTATTGCCTAACGGTTAAGATATGTAGTTATAATAACAATCAAAACTGAAAAGAAATTCGTGGAGATATAATACAATAAAATGTTAAATACAAAATTTAGGAAAAGTTTTGTTTTAGTTAAAAAATAAGAACACGACTGGACTATAACTAAGTCTATTGTTTCGACTATCGATAAGTCTTGTTTTAGAATATAGATTAGTCGATAAACTGGACTATAGATTACTCGATAAACTAAACGGTCAGGACTGAAGAAAAGTCTATAGTCAGGTCTATAGATCAGTCTATTGTCAGGACTATAGAAAAGTCTATACTCAGGACTATAGATCAGTCTATACTCAGGACTATAGATCAGTCTATAGTCAGGACTATAGATCAGTCTATAGTCAGGACTATAGATCAGTGTATAGTCAGGACTACAGTCAGGACTATAGTCGGGACTATAGATCAGTCTATAGTCAGGACTATAGATCAGTCTATAATCAGGACTATGGATCAGTCTATAGCTGGACTATAGATCAGTCTGTAGCAGCACTATAGATCAATCTATAGCAGGACTTTATATCAATCTATAGCAGGACTACAGATCGGTCAGAACTAGTCTGGATTATAGATTAGTCCATAGTCAGAACTATAGATCAGTCAGGACTATATACCAGTCTATAGTCAGGAGTATAGATCAGTGTATAGTCAAGACTATAGATCAGTGTATAGTCAAGATCAGTGTATAGTCAAGACTATAGATCAGTGTATAGTCAAGACTATAGATCAGTCAGAACTATAGATCAGTCTACAGTCATAACTATAGATCAGTCTATAATCAGGACTATAGATCAGTCTATAGCTGGACTATAGATCAGTCTGTAGCAGCACTATATATCAATCTATAGCAGGAATATAGATCAATCTATAGCAGGACTATAGATCAGTCTGTAGCAGAACTACAGATCGGTCAGGACAATACATTAATCTACAATTTGTATATTAGATTAGTGTTTAGTCTGAACTATAAATAAGTCTATAGAAAGGACTATAGCCCAGACTCGATAGTCCAAATCTAAGTCTATAATAATCTGAACGATTATGGTGTTATTCGATTTAATTAAATTTGTTTAGTAATCCTCTTTGCTTTATATATTTCGATCAAAGAGTCTACTATAATTTTATTTTGTTTATTAAAATTATACAACTGTTAAATATAAATTTTTATTATTGCGGATGTATTTAACGATAGAATCACTCGATAATACATACAGTAATATTCTAAACTGTTTTTATTTCTCAAAACTAATTAAGTCTAACAAAATAGCAAAATGTGTGTTTCAGTAATGATTTGAAATAAATATAAAACAAAAAGACTTTTCAGATAACCTTTTTGTTTTTAGTACACGAATGATTATTGAGAGGCATTTTAGCAAACAACAAATATTACGAAGAAAAAATAAATGTTTATGAATTGTTTTTTTTTTATTTTAATTTTAAAGGAATTTAACAAAAAACAAAAATATGTATATTAAAAATTTAATTCCAAGGTGATATTTTTACGCAAGCAACTTAGTGTTTTTTGTTATAAATATTCTGATTTGATTTCTTTTTAAATTGTTGCCAAGTTTAAGAAATCATCATTAGTTTAAGTATAACAAAATAAAAAAAAAAAAACGAAAAACGTATATATTTTAAAAATTGTCACTAATATGCCATAAATTAACAAAATTCATTGCTATTGCTAAATCCAGCAGCAGAAATGATCATTAAAAGAATTTCAGCGTTTCATTTCTTTTTTTTGTTTCGAAAATGAAAATGAAATATTTTTACTTAAATCACTCTTTTACTAGACAGACGACAGTGGAGCGAAAAAGAACTATCATTAACAAAAACTTAATGATATAGACTACTCTATATTCCAGACTATAGACTACTCCAGATAGACTAGTCCAGACTAAAGACTATTCTATAGTCCAAACTATAGACTATTCTATAGTCCAGACTATAGACTATTATATAGTCCAGACTATAGACTATTCTATAGTCCAGACTATATACTATTCTATAGTCCAGACTATATACTATTCTATAGTCCAGACTATATACTATTCTATAGTCCAGACTATAGACTATTCTATAGTCCAGACTATAGATTATTCTATAGTCCAGACTATAGATTATTCTATAGTCCAGACTATAGATTATTCTATAGTCCAGACTATAGACTATTCTATAGTCCAGACTATAGACTATTCTATAGTCCAGACTATAGACTATTCTATAGTCCAGACTATAGATTATTCTATAATCCAGACTATAGATTATTCTATAGTCCAGACTATAGATTATTCTATAGTCCAGACTATAGATTATTCTATAGTCCAGACTATAGATTATTCTATAGTCCAGACTATTCTATAGTCCAGACTATTCTATAGTCCAGACTATAGACTATTCTATAGTCCAGACTATAGATTATTCTATAGTCCAGACTATAGATTATTCTATAGTCCAGTCTATAGACTATTCTATAGTCCAGACTATAGACTATTCTATAGTCCAGACTATAGACTATTCTATAGTCCAGACTATAGACTATTTTATAGTCCAGACTATAGATTATTCTATAGTCCAGACTATAGACTGTTCTATAGTCCAGACTATAGACTATTCTAATAATCTATAGTCTGGACTATAGAATAGTCTATAGTCTGGACTATAGAACAGTCTATAGTCTGGACTATAGAATAATCTATAGTCTGGACTATAAAATAGTCTATAGTCTGGACTATAGAATAATCTATAGTCTGGACTATAGAATAGTCTATAGTCTGGACTATAGAACAGTCTATAGTCTGGACTATAGAATAATCTATAGTCTGGACTATAAAATAGTCTATAGTCTGGACTATAGACTATTCTATAGTCCAGACTATAGACTATTCTATAGTCCAGACTATAGACTATTCTATAGTCCAGACTATAGACTATTCTATAGTCCAGACTATAGACTATTCTATAGTCCAGACTATAGACTATTCTATAGTCCAGACTATAGACTATTCTATAGTCCAGACTATAGACTATTCTATAGTCCAGACTATAGACTATTCTATAGTCCAGACTATAGACTATTCTATAGTCCAGACTATAGACTATTCTATAGTCCAGACTATAGACTATTCTATAGTCCAGACTATAGACTATTCTATAGTCCAGACTATAGACTATTCTATAGTCCAGACTATAGACTATTCTATAGTCCAGACTATAGACTATTCTATAGTCCAGACTATAGACTATTCTATAGTCCAGACTATAGACTATTCTATAGTCCAGACTATAGACTATTCTATAGTCCAGACTATAGACTATTCTATAGTCCAGACTATAGACTATTCTATAGTCCAGACTATAGACTATTCTATAGTCCAGACTATAGACTATTCTATAGTCCAGACTATAGACTATTCTATAGTCCAGACTATAGACTATTCTATAGTCCAGACTATAGACTATTCTATAGTCCAGACTATAGACTATTCTATAGTCCAGACTATAGACTATTCTATAGTCCAGACTATAGACTATTCTATAGTCCAGACTATAGACTATTCTATAGTCCAGACTATAGACTATTCTATAGTCCAGACTATAGACTATTCTATAGTCCAGACTATAGACTATTCTATAGTCCAGACTATAGACTATTCTATAGTCCAGACTATAGACTATTCTATAGTCCAGACTATAGACTATTCTATAGTCCAGACTATAGACTATTCTATAGTCCAGACTATAGACTATTCTATAGTCCAGACTATAGACTATTCTATAGTCCAGACTATAGACTATTCTATAGTCCAGACTATAGACTATTCTATAGTCCAGACTATAGACTATTCTATAGTCCAGACTATAGACTATTCAATAGTCCAGACTATAGACTATTCTATAGTCCAGACTATAGACTATTCTATAGTCCAGACTATAGACTATTCTATAGTCCAGACTATAGACTATTCTATAGTCCAGACTATAGACTATTCTATAGTCCAGACTATAGACTATTCTATAGTCCAGACTATAGACTATTCTATAGTCCAGACTATAGACTATTCTATAGTCCAGACTATAGACTATTCTATAGTCCAGACTATAGACTATTCTATAGTCCAGACTATAGACTATTCTATAGTCCAGTCTATAGACTATTCTATAGTCCAGACTATAGACTATTCTATAGTCCAGACTATAGACTATTCTATAGTCCAGTCTATAGACTATTCTATAGTCCAGACTATAGACTATTCTATAGTCCAGACTATAGACTATTCTATAGTCCAGACTATAGACTATTCTATAGTCCAGACTATAGACTATTCTATAGTCCAGACTATAGACTATTCTATAGTCCAGACTATAGACTATTCTATAGTCCAGACTATAGACTATTCTATAGTCCAGACTATAGACTATTCTATAGTCCAGACTATAGACTATTCTATAGTCCAGACTATAGACTATTCTATAGTCCAGACTATAGACTATTCTATAGTCCAGACTATAGACTATTCTATAGTCCAGACTATAGACTATTCTATAGTCCAGACTATAGACTATTCTATAGTCCAGACTATAGACTATTCTATAGTCCAGACTATAGACTATTCTATAGTCCAGACTATAGACTATTCTATAGTCCAGACTATAGACTATTCTATAGTCCAGACTATAGACTATTCTATAGTCCAGACTATAGACTATTCTATAGTCCAGACTATAGACTATTCTATAGTCCAGACTATAGACTATTCTATAGTCCAGACTATAGACTATTCTATAGTCCAGACTATAGACTATTCTATAGTCCAGACTATAGACTATTCTATAGTCCAGACTATAGACTATTCTATAGTCCAGACTATAGACTATTCTATAGTCCAGACTATAGACTATTCTATAGTCCAGACTATAGACTATTCTATAGTCCAGACTATAGACTATTCTATAGTCCAGACTATAGACTATTCTATAGTCCAGACTATAGACTATTCTATAGTCCAGACTATAGACTATTCTATAGTCCAGACTATAGACTATTCTATAGTCCAGACTATAGACTATTCTATAGTCCAGACTATAGACTATTCTATAGTCCAGACTATAGACTATTCTATAGTCCAGACTATAGACTATTCTATAGTCCAGACTATAGACTATTCTATAGTCCAGACTATAGACTATTCTATAGTCCAGACTATAGACTATTCTATAGTCCAGACTATAGACTATTCTATAGTCCAGACTATAGACTATTCTATAGTCCAGACTATAGACTATTCTATAGTCCAGACTATAGACTATTCTATAGTCCAGACTATAGACTATTCTATAGTCCAGACTATAGACTATTCTATAGTCCAGACTATAGACTATTCTATAGTCCAGACTATAGACTATTCTATAGTCCAGACTATAGACTATTCTATAGTCCAGACTATAGACTATTCTATAGTCCAGACTATAGACTATTCTATAGTCCAGACTATAGACTATTCTATAGTCCAGACTATAGACTATTCTATAGTCCAGACTATAGACTATTCTATAGTCCAGACTATAGACTATTCTATAGTCCAGACTATAGACTATTCTATAGTCCAGACTATAGACTATTCTATAGTCCAGACTATAGACTATTCTATAGTCCAGACTATAGACTATTCTATAGTCCAGACTATAGACTATTCTATAGTCCAGACTATAGACTATTTTAAAGTCCAGACTATAGACTATTCTATAGTCCAGACTATAGACTATTCTATAGACCAGACTATTGACTATTCTATAGTCCACAATTTTGAATATTCTAAAGTCCACAATTTTGACTATTCTAAAGTCCTCTTCCATAGTCCAGATTATAGTTTTTTCTATAGTCCATATCATAGTCTATTCTAAAGTCTCTTCTATAGTCCAGACTGTAGTCTCTTTTATAGTCAAGACTATTATAGTCTCTTCTAAAGTATATTAAAATTTTCCTACATCTTACCCCACTGTTTCACTTTACACATAACACAAAACCCATTGTGACAAGAACTAGAATAGCGACTAAATGTGTCATATATTAAAGGAAAGTATTGCACGAAAAAATATAATAAAAAACGTAAGATGAAAACAGATTTTCTAAAAACATAATAATGTTTTAAGAAGTTTCCGTGTTGCGCCCACCTAATTTTTTTTTCTTGTTTTTTGTTGTTGTTGTCATTTTTTTTTTGAGTTGTTGTCCTCTGCCATAATGTGTTACTAGAACTTAAAATTCTTTAATTTGATGGAACAAACACGGATTACCATACAAATGAAAAGCGAAATTGTACAAAATAATAATTTAGAAAATGTTTTTTTTTCTGTTTTAAGTGGAAAAATGTTTAAATCAAGAGTATTAACATTAATTTCTTGATAACACCCAAAGAAAATCACGACATAGAACAAAAAAAAAAAAAAAACTGTTTGAAAATTGTAATAAAAAATGTTTGTAACATTTCATTTCATTTGGAAAATTGTGGTGTTTTCGAATGAGACATTAGCGGAGAAAAAATTTATTAAGCAGAAGCTTAAAAGAGTCAAATGTAACAATAAATTATTTTATATAGTCTGGTATTTGTTCTAGTTCTTTTCTAGTTCTGTTCTAGTTTTGTTCTAGTTCTGTTCTAGTTCTGTTCTAGTTATGTTCTAGTTCTGTTCTATTTCTGTTCAATTTCTGTTCTAGTTCTGTTCTAGTTCTGTTCTAGTTCTGTTCTAGTTCTGTTCTAGTTCTGTTCTAGTTCTGTTCTAGTTCTGTTCTAGTTCTGTTCTAGTTCTGTTCTATTTCTGTTTTAGTTCTGTTCTAGTTCTGTTCTAGTTCTGTTCTAGTTTTGTTCTAGTTCTGTTCTAGTTCTGTTCTAGTTCTGTTCTAGTTCTGTTCTAGTTCTGTTCTAGTTCTGTTCTAGTTCTGTTCTAGTTCTGTTCTAGTTCTGTTCTAGTTCTGTTCTAGTTCTGTTCTAGTTCTGTTCTAGTTCTATTCTAGTTCTGTTCTAGTTCTAATCTAGTTCTGTTCTAGTTCTGTTCCAGTTCTGTTCTAGTTCTGTATCAGTTCTGTTCTAGTTCTGCTCTAGTTCTGTTCTAGTTCTGCTCTAGTTCTGTTCTAGTTCAGTTCTAGTTCTGTTTTAGTTCTGTTCTAGTTCTAGTTCTGTTTTAGTTCTGTTATAGTTCTGTTCTAGTTCTGTTCTAGTTCTGTTCTAGTTCTGTTCTAGTTCTGTTCTAGTTCTGTTCTAGTTCTGTTCTAGTTCTGTTCTAGTTCTGTTCTAGTTCTGTTCTAGTTCTGTTCTAGTTCTGTTCTAGTTCTGTTCTAGTTCTGTTCTAGTTCTGTTCTAGTTCTGTTCTAGTTCTGATCTAGTTCTGTTCTAGTTCTGTTCTAGTTCTGTTCTAGTTCTGTTCTAGTTCTGTTCTAGTTCTGTTCTAGTTCTGTTCTAGTTCTGTTCTAGTTCTGTTCTAGTTCTGTTCTAGTTCTGTTCTAGTTCTGTTCTAGTTCTGTTCTAGTTCTGTTCTAGTTCTGTTCTAGTTCTGTTCTAGTTCTGTTCTAGTTCTGTTCTAGTTCTGTTCTAGTTCTGTTCTAGTTCTGTTCTAGTTCTGTTCTAGTTCTGTTCTAGTTCTGTTCTAGTTCTGTTCTAGTTCTGTTCTAGTTCTGTTCTAGTTCTGTTCTAGTTCTGTTCTAGTTCTGTTCTAGTTCTGTTCTAGTTCTGTTCTAGTTCTGTTCTAGTTCTGTTCTAGTTCTGTTCTAGTTCTGTTCTAGTTCTGTTCTAGTTCTGTTCTAGTTCTGTTCTAGTTCTGTTCTAGTTCTGTTCTAGTTCTGTTCTAGTTCTGTTCTAGTTCTGTTCTAGTTCTGTTCTAGTTCTGTTCTAGTTCTGTTCTAGTTCTGTTCTAGTTCTGTTCTAGTTCTGTTCTAGTTCTGTTCTAGTTCTGTTTTAGTTCTATTCTAGTTCTATTCTAGTTCTATTCTAGTTCTGTTCTAGTTCTGTTCTACTTCTGTTCTAGTTCTGTTCTAGTTCTGTTTTAGTTCTGTTCTAGTTCTGTTCTAGTTCTATTCTACTTCGGTTCTAGTTCTGTTCTAGTTCTGTTTTAGTTTCATTCTATTCTACTGAAGTTTTCATTATTTGAATTGTATGAATACTCAACAAATGAAAATTGTCTTGTCTGGTTTCAAAATTGTGTTACCGAAAAACAAAATATTTTCCTAATACACAAGAATATGTATTTGTTTCCATTCTTTCCGTGATTTTCTGCTAAATGTTGAGTAAGTTGGCTGTGGAGGTGTTGATGAAGATTTTTACTCTTGTTGTACAGATCTTGTGACGTTTTGTCGCTTAATTTATTTGTTCTTGTTTTTGTTTTTGATGTAGTATTCTTTTTTACTCGTGTTATGCTTGTTATTGTTGTGGATCCAACCATCCATCCATCCATCCTCACTATTTCCATTGTCGTCTCCGTTGGTTGGTTGGTTGTTTGCTTGCTGTTCTGATCATCATGATCGTGATTATTATTTTTAATAAAAAAATCTAACGCATGTATTCTTTCTAAATTTATTTAGAATTTTAAGATTTGTTTTTGTTACTTTTACGTTGTCATATTTTGTCGCTGTCTTCCTTCCAAAATTTTAGAGGAACCGTTTCATTTTTTTCTTTTTGGTTTCAGTGCGTTGTGTGTGGGTTTTATGCTGGTGGAAAGTGTTAAAATTTGTTGCTTGTTTTTGTAGCAGCAACAATTTTATAGAGAATTTTGAAAATAGAAAGAAATATTTTATTAGAAAGGAAAAGTATTCTAAAATTGGGGCTACATTTGTGTGGTTTTTTGCTTTGACTACTTTTATTTGTTATTAATTGAAAAATATTGAAAATGACAAATTTTTTTAGCAATATATTTTTTTTTTCAAAATATTGAGATACATAGTTGCTAAATAGGCGCCATATTTTTGGAAAGAAATTTTAAATTTCAGTTTATTTTGTAAACAAATAAATTTCATATATATCTTCAACAATATAATTTTGCTCTCAAAGTTAATTTTTTAACTTTCCCATTTTCCATTTCATTTTAAAAACAATTCTTTATTAAACAATTTAATTAATAAATTCAAAATAGCAAAAAAAAAAAAAAAAAAACATGCTTAAACACGCTCATCTACGCATTCCCAAAGGCATTTGTTTACGGCAGCTGTTGACAATTTATTTTTTATTTTGTAAAATTTCTTTTTGTTTAAATATTTTCTGTTCTTAAATCAATACAAAAATGTTTCACCTCAGCGAAAAACCAAATAAACTAAAAACATGTGAATTCAAAATCATCAACAGCAGTAGTCAGTCCCCCGACTATAGATTCTTTTACATATCTTTATCAAACTGTTTTTAAAATAAAGTCTAAAGTATTACTTTTTTAATATTTTTAATGAAAATCTAAAATTGTTCAAATAAAATTACAAAATTAGAATGATTTTTATGGACGTTTTTCAAAAGTGGATTAATTTGGTATTTTTTAATTTTATTACCTCTGTATATCAAATAAAAAAATTTAAAATAAACATGTTCTTTTTGGCAATAAAATATCTAAATTTAAACCCGATAAGATCATTAAAAATATATATTTAAAATGCTGTTCACACGACTTAAATACAATAAAAAATATTTCGTTAAACTTTCTTGGAACTCTGACTTCTAGAACAGAACTACAACAGAACTAAAACAGAACCGAATTACTACAAAACTAAAACAGAACCGAACTAGAACAGAACTAGAACAGAACTAGAACAGAACTAGAACAGAACTAGAACAGAACTAGAACAGAACTAGAACAGAACTAGAACAGAACTAGAACAGAACTAGAACAGAACTAGAACAGAACTAGAACAGAACTAGAACAGAACTAGAACAGAACTAGAACAGAACTAGAACAGAACTAGAACAGAACTAGAATAGAACTAGAACAGAACTAGAACTGAACTAGAACAGAACTAGAATAGATCTACAACAGAACTAGAACAGAACTAGAACAAAATTAGAACAGAACTACAGCAGAGCTACAACAAACCAAAAAATGTCCATTAAGACATTTTATTAATCTCTGGACTCCCCTAATTCCAGTGTAAACAAGTTCGTAGTTTTTTTGCAAAATGTCTATTCTTTTTTTATTAGCTTATTTTTGCAAAATGTGCCACTATTAATGACATGTGCCATAATTTTTTAAATACTCTTTATCATTTAATTTTATTTAAACAAAATAATTGAAGAAAAATGGATTATTGCATTTCAACAAATAGAAGCAACGTATGTGTTTCTAGGTCAATAGTTTAAAGTTTTTTATTATTAATAACCTCTATGGTGTTATCACTAGCTAATATTGTTGAGTATTCGTCGTACAGTTTGAAAATAAAATATTGAATAATTATATAATAATATTCATATTTATAATAATATTCTAATGTTCTAGGCTAAATTTTTTGTTAATTTTTAAAATAGATTACATAAGTATTTATTACATAACTGAACTAGAACTGAACTAGAACTGAACTAGAACTGAACTAGAACTGAACTAGAACTGAACTAGAACTGAACTAGAACTGAACTAGAACTGAACTAGAACTGAACTAGAACTAAACTAGAACTGAACTAGAACTGAACTAGAACTGAACTAGAACTGAACTAGAACTGAACTAGAACTGAACTAGAACTGAACTAGAACTGAACTAGAACTGAACTAGAACTGAACTAGAACTGAACTAGAACTGAACTAGAACTGAACTAGAACTGAACTAGAACTGAACTAGAACTGAACTAGAACTGAACTAGAACTGAACTAGAACTGAACTTGAATTAAACTAGAACTTAACTAGAATGCTCTACCATTTAATGCACTGAATTTTTAATTTTGATTTACAGCGTAAACATTTTTAATTTATCATTGCCCCATTTAAACTGCCCATGGGGAAGTCGTACCGTAAATGGAATCATGTGACCAATTGATTGTATTTTAAATTATAATCTCCCCCATAGATTGGATTTCTCCCCCTTTTTAACAAAAACTAATGCTTATCGAACCTAATGAACTTTAATTTCTTTTATATGGAAATTTTCTTTATATTTTCTGTTTAATCCAAAAAGAAATCTCCTGCTAAGACTGTATGTATCCCCTTTTAGAAACTTCAATAAATTTTAATTAAAAAAGAAATACAAATTGATAACCCCATTTAACAGGTGCATTAGTTAATAATTCTAAGAGAAATGATCTACACAAAGTGTTGAGATCTTTTTTTTTTTTTTTGTTCTCATCGTTTATAGAAATGTCATAAATAAGAATTTTCTACTTAAATATTATGTAATATTGTCTGTCTTTAGAATTTGATAAGGAACATGAAGTTTTAGGAAAAAAATCAATGTTTTTTCTACTTTTACATAAATTAACATAAATGAAATTATAGTTTTGAAGTTTCTTTGTTTGATTTTGGAGAAAAAAAAAATTAACAAAATTATACACTTAAGATGTCATAAATTTCAATTATAGAAAGATCGTAACAATATACAGAGAAAGACTAGCCCTTAGAGGAATGGCTGGGCAACGAGAGTGTAGACAAATGTTTTTAAAGAAAAAGACACAATACAAGTATTAGGGACATTTAACACACTGCATGATATTTTATTAAGGCTAAAACTGATCTTCTACTAAGTCTGTGTAGCGGAGGTTCAACCACTCTTTTCATTTCCTCCAATCAAATCTCCTTTAGTGTAGCGACTGCCAGTCACGTACACACACTTACGCTTTAAAATTCATTAACATTTTATCACATATTTTTTTTTAATTTTGACTAATATTTTAAACTAAATGCTTGACTAAAATTCTCTTCCAAAAAATAAATTAAAACTAAATAATGTTAGTATTTAACCAAACTACAACAACAAGAAAAGGGAGATTTCTTTCAATTCCTTTTTAGGTTTCAAATTCACTTTTTACGTTTCAATGACCCCGTTGCAAACGATTGTTGCAAGTGTGCGTTTCTATAGATCTTTTATGCTTCATCTATTGCTTAACTCAAGCATGTGTTTGTAAACGTTATCATAATGGATTGTGTTTTGGCTTTATAGAAATCCTTGTTCTTAAGGTCCCTAGTAAGTGTTTGTTCATTATTTACTTAACGATTTCAAACATGTATTAGAGGTGGTTTATAAACTACAAAATTGAGACACGTTCGAAGTTTAGGAATGAGATCAGTTAAACTGAAAAAAGATCAATTTGTTCTATATTTTTGACTACAGAATAGTCTGCAATCCTGTTTAGTTTGGACTATAGTATAGACTATAGTCTGGACTATAGATTCGACTATAGTCTGGACTATAGAATAGACTATAGTCTGGACTATAGGACTATAGTTTGGACTATAGTCTGGACTATAGGACTATAGTTTGGACTATAGTCTGGACCATAGGACTATAGTTTGGACTATAGAATAGACTATAGTCTGGCCTATAGAATAGACTATAGTCCGGCCTATAGAATTGACTATAGTCTGAACTATAGAATTGACTATAGTCTGGACTATAGAATATACTATAGTCTGAACTATAGAATAGACTATAGTCTGGACTATAGAATAGACTATAGTCTG
>NC_060954.1:10404546-10409689 GCF_022045245.1 Lucilia cuprina
ACTATAGAATAGACTATAGAATAGACTATAGAATAGACTATGGTCTGGACTATAGAATAGGCTATAGTCTGGACTATAGAATAGACTATAGTCTGGACTATAGAATAGGCTATAGTCTGGACTATAGAATAGACTATAGTCTGGACTATAGAATAGTCTATAGTCTGGACTATAGAATAGACTATTGTCTGGACTATAGAAGAGACTATTGTCTGGACTATAGAAGAGACTATTGTCTGGACTACAGAATAGACTATTGTCTGGACTATAAAATAGACTATAGTCTGGATTATAGATTAGACTATAGTCTGGACTATTGAATAAACTATAGGCTATAGGCTGGACTATAGAATAGGCTATATTCTGGACTATAGAATTGGCTATAGTCTGGACTATAGAAAAGAATGTAGTCTGGACTATAGAATAGACTATCGTATGGACTATAGAATAGGCTACAGTCTGAAATAGACTGGACTATAGATAGAAATGCTTATTGACTGGTGGATTAAACACAAATGCACTATAGCTTTCTTTATCAAAATCCAGTTTTATTTAGTCCTTTCATCTCAAAGCCGATTTGTTTATCAGTCTTTTTGTCATTTTGTCAATGTAAGAACATGCGAGTAGTATACATTATCAGCCTTAAGTGTCAAATTACTTAAGGATGTCTTTAGTTCTATTCGCATTTAGACATTATATAGAACTATAAAATTTTTATTCTAATCTTAAATAAACCTGAAATTTTCTTATCTTCAGTTAAGAAATTTTAAAATACTTTCAAGAATAATAAAATTATATCTTTATGTCCATTTTGAAAAAAAATAGTAATTTACATAATTAACACTTAGTTTTAAAAACTTGAGGACTAACTAATAATTATCGAATTTTGATAAAAAATAACTGAGCATCAAAAAACCATCATCTTCAAAACTCTAATCTCCTTAACATATCTTTAGATTTTAAGTGTTTTTTAAATCTTTCAAATTCATTACTAGTTCATTAAAAATGTTAAATAAGCAGTGAATTTTTTTCTGAACATTATTATTTTTTAAACATAAAATAAAGCAAAAATTTCCTAATCTATAGTCATAGATATTTTTACAACAATAATATCGAAAAATCTTTAGGGAACATAAAACATGTAACTTTTTGTATTGATTTCTATTATCTTTTTGTTTTTATTATTGTTGATATTTTTATGTTTGTAGAAGATATTGTTTTTTTATTCATAAAAGAAGAGAAGAATGATCATAAACTGAAATAAAAAATATTAACATAAATATTTTTTATATAAATTTTCAAAAAAAAAGTTATAAATTAAATGATAATCCACAATAAAACAAAAATTTGTTTAAGTGGGAGAAGGTTCACCAATTTGGAAAGATGAGTAAAGAAATAATAAAAGCGATGCTATAAAAGGTCAATTATAATTTGGTCTAGAATGATCTTTGGTCTGGGTTACGGTAAGGATTAAGCTTAGTCTATAGTCAAGTCTTTAGTGTAGTTATAGTCTAATCTTTAGTGTAATCTTCTGAATGACCTATAGATTGATCTTTGTTCTTTAGTTTGGTAAATAATTTAATCTATAGTCTGTTCTATAGTTTGTTCTATATTCTTTTCTATAGACTGTTCTTTATTCTGGTCTCTAGTATGATATATAGCCTGATCTTTAGTCTGATCTATAATCTGATTTATAGTCTTTAGTTTGGTTAATAGTCTATCTTATAGTCTGTTGTATAGACTGGTCTCAAGTCTGATCTATAGTTTGGTCTATAGTCTTGTCAATAGTCTGTTCTATTATCTGTTCTATAGTCTCTTCCATAGACTGTTCTATATTCTAGTCTCTAGTATGATCTATAGTGTGATCCATAGTCTAGTCTTTAGTTATTTTATAGTCTGATCTATAGTCTGATTTATAGTCTTTAGTTTGGTTAATAGTCTATCTTATAGTCTGTTGTATAGACTAGTCTCTAGTCTGATCTATATTTTGGTTTATAGTCTTGTCAATAGTCTATAGTCTGTTCTATAATTTGTTCTATAGTCTCTTCTATAGACTGTTCTATATTCTGGTCTCTAGTATGATCTATAGTCTGATCCATAGTCTAGTCTTTAATTATTTTATAGTCTGATCTATAGTCTGATTTATAGTCTTTAGTTTGGTTAATAGTCTAATCTATAGTCTAGTCTATAGTAATTAGTTCGGTTAATAATCTAATTTATAGTCTGGTCTCTAGTCTGATCTATATTCTGGTCTATATGCTGATCTTTACTCTGGTCTGGTCTATAGTCTGATCTATAGATTGCAGTCTGGTCTATAGTCTGATCTATAGATTGTTTTGTGGTATGGTTTCTTATCTAATCTATAGTCTGTAGTATAGATTGGCCTCTAGTCTCTTTTATAGTCAGGTATATAGTCTTGTCAATAGTCTAGTCTTTAGTTTGGTATATAGTCTGATCTATAGTAATAATTTCGGTTAATAGTTTAATGTATAGTCTGGTCTATAGTCTGTTGTATAGACTGGTCTCTAGTCTGATCTATACTCTGGTCTATAGCCTAATCTATAATCTAGTATATATCCTGATCTACAGTCTGGTTTATAGTCTGATCTATAGATTGTTTTGTGGTATGGTTTCTTATCTAATCCAAAGTCTGTTGTATAGACTGGCATTTAGTCTGATCTATAGTCAGGTATATAGTCTTGTCAATAGTCTAGTTTTTAGTTTGGTATATAGTCGTATCTATAGTCTGATCTATAGTTATAACTTCGGTTAGTAGTCAAATGTATAGTCTGATCTCTAGTCCAATCTATACTCTGGTCTATAGCCTAATCTATACTCTATCTGGTATATAACCTGATCTACAGTCTTGTTTATAGTCTGATCTGATCTACAGATTGTTCTGTTGACTAGTTTCTTATATTATCTATAGTCCTGCCTATTGTATCTGTTATGGCCTAAAGTCTGGTGTCTTGTTCCGTCTATATTATTGTCTATGATCAGGTCTATAGTCTTGTATAATCTGATTTAAAACCTTTACTGTTGTTTGAACTATAATCTCTTCCATAATATGATCTATAGTCAAGTGTATGGTATAATCTTTAGTCAGGTCTGTAGTCAGGTTTGATCTAGAGTCTGGTCTATAGTCTGGTCTGCGTTTAGTCTATAGTCTTGTGTATCTAGTCTATAGTCTGGTCTATATGCTGATCTCTAATCTGGTCCATAGTCTGCTCTAAAGTCTGATATAAAGTCTGGTCCATAGTATGATCTATAATCTAAAATATCGTCTATCTATATTCTATATTCTGGTCTTTTAGATTCATTTATAGTCTTATCTTATTTGTAGCATTTGTTGGGAATACTTCCCCTTGTTTTAATATTAACTCTTATAAAATCCTCAACAACAAATCACAGGTGAATTTATGTAAATCACTGATAGTTTTTATTAGTATTTATTTTATTCCTATAAATTATGATCAGTTTAAAACAGAAAAGAAACTTAAAACTAGAAATGTTAATAAGTTGAAAGTAAATCGAAGACATGATCTTAAGTTTTTTTTTTCTACTGGACAAAGTTATTTAGTTTGTTGAATGAAATTTTAATGGAAAAAATTGCATAAAATTATGAATTAATTTTATGAAAAAAAAAACATTTTGTATTTTGAAGATCAAGCGAGTAGATTTGGAACGATCAATGCGTTGAAATTGTATATCAGATTAGGTGTTTTAGGAAATTATTTAAAATTCTTCTAGACGGTTTACTAATAAGCAATGAGAAGACATTGTTCTGGTTTTGATCAGAAAATCATTTTCTTAGAAGATAGTAGATCGTGTCAAATTTTTAAAATTTATTAAAAAATTTTAAAATTCACTTTGATAATAATTTAAATGACAATAAAATCAATGACTTTAACCACAAACTCTTCTTACAATCGTAGTTTGTAAAAAAAAAACATAAAATTTGTATACAACACTAACTACTAACGGTGAATAAATAGTCAGTTAACTGGAAAAAGTTAAAACAAAATCATAAAAAAAATGAAATACAACTCAGACATACAAGACAGACGGACGGACACTTACACGCACATTTCAATAATAATAATAATAAAATACGAAACAAAAAAACTTAACAAATTAACAGAATTCATTCAGAAAATGCTAAAGTAGAAATAAAAATATAACCAAAATTATAAATTGGTGACGATGACCACAAAATACGTGGAAACTCCACACCAAACCAAACCAGCCTAAACACTAGCACCAACTTTAAGACAAGTTGTTTGTCGAAACAGTAATACCTCGACAACATCAACAGAATTTATAATTTTTTTACAGATCTTTCTAATCATTAGGTTACGCCTAAGCTGATAAATCATACATTAAGAAACACTGATAATCATTTTTGAATATAGTCAAAATTTAAATCGAGTGATTACTGTTTTGTATATTAGTATTATTATTTGTTGGTCAGACCAAAAGATTCATAAAAATATTTCTTTATATTATTTTGCTGTTTTTATTGCCTTTGTTTTTGTTTTCTTAGTAAATATTAAGAAAACTACTTTTCTTAACGGATAACACTCGATTGTACGTAATTTTTTTGCTCACTTTTTTTTTTAGCCAAAAACATGCAACAAGTGTTATAAATGTTTTAGAGGAAAAGAGCAAAAAATTTTATATATTTGAAATAAGAATCAACACGACTAAAATATCACCAACAATTAAAAGAAAACTATAGACTAATCTATAGTCCCGACAATAGACTAATCTATAGTCCAGACTATAGACTATTCTATAGTCCTGACTAAAAACTATTCCGTAGTCCAGATTATAAGCTTTTCTATATTCCAGACTAAATACTATTCTATAGGTCATACATATTCTATAGTGCAGACTTTAGACTATTCTATAGTCCAGAATATAAACTATTCTATAGTTCAGACTTTAGACTATTCTACAGTCCAGAGTATAGACTATACTATAGTCCAGACTATAGACTATACTATAGTCCAGACTATAGACTATACTATAGTCCAGACTATAGACTATACTATAGTCCAGACTATACTATAGTCCAGACTATAGACTATACTATAGTCCAGACTATAGACTATACTATAGTCCAGACTATAGACTATACTAT
>NC_060954.1:10409789-10419895 GCF_022045245.1 Lucilia cuprina
TATAGACTATTCTATAGTCCAGACTATAGACTATTCTATAGTCCAGACTATAGACTATTCTATAGTCCAGACTATAGACTATTCTATAGTCCAGACTATAGACTATTCAATAGTCCAGACTATAGACTATTCAATAGTCCAGACTATAAACTATTCTATAGTTCAGATTATAGACTATTACTAACAACACCAAACACTTTCCTCTTATTAAAACTACTTCATTTTATTTGGGTTTAACATTAAATTGTGTAGTCTTTCATTAGCCACACATGCGAGTAGTTGATGTTTTTGTATTTTTTTTTTTCTGTCCAACTTTTCCTGAACTTAAGAATTTATAGTTTAGTAGCATGTTAAGGCGTGGATAGATGAACGGATGGATGAATAGATGGCTAAATGGCATACCATAGTTTTCTATTTAACAATTGCATGCTCAACCAATATTCGTACTACGCATGCATCACTGATCTCTTTTGCTCTTTCTATAAGTAAAACTAACACTTGTTGTTTGTTTTTCTTTGTCTAGTTAAAGAACACCAGGAAAAGCTACTGGTTCCTATAAATATCTATACAAAAACAAAGTAAACTATTTGAGAAATATGCAATGAATATACATATAGCATTAACAATAACTACTGCTACAACCATAACTAATACCAAATAGAAATGCAGGAATAACCACTTTACGACTGTTACCATAAAACAACATATAACCTCCAACAACCAACAACAACTACTTTCCATATACAAACATATTCATGTGATGACTAGGAAAACATACGGACATTTGTATGTATTCACTTAAATATGAATGTGTCTAAATATGATTTCAATAGCTCTTGGCCATTACCTTGTCTAAGAAAACACTTGTTATATCCATGATTGACTGGCCAGCTGAGTACTGAGTGCATGCAAGGAAGAAAAATAACCATGAACTAAGTATGGTATTCAGTTCTTTAGAAGGCTAAAGGTAATATGTATGTTTTGTTTCCTTAGTTGAGGGTGATATGGATCAAGCTAAATATATAACTATTCTATTCTATAGGCCAGACCAGACTATACACAATTATATAGTCCAGGATATAGACTATTCTATTGTGCAGGCTATAGACTATTCTATAGTCTAGACTCTATACTTTTCTTTAGTCCAGACTATAGACTATTCTATAGTCAAGACTCTAAACTTTTCTATAGTCCAGGCTATAAACTTTTCTATAGACATACTATGGACTATTCCATAGTCCAGTCTATAGACTGTTCTGTAGTACAGACTGTAAACAATTCTAAAGTCCAGACTATGGACTATTCTATAGTCCAGACTATAGACTTTTCTATAGTCCAGACTATAAACTATTCTAAAGTCCAAACTATAGAATATTTTATAGTCTAGACTATAGACTATTCTATAGTCCAGACTATAGACTCTTTTATAGTCCAGACTATAGACTATTCTATAGTCCAGTCTATAGGCTATTCTCTAGTCCAGACTATTTACTCTTCTATAGTCCAGACTAAAGACTATTCTATAGTCCAGTCTATATAAACTGTGCTATGGTTCAATCTATAGACTGTTCCATAATCCAGACTGTAGACCATTCTATAGTCCAGTCTATAGGCTATTCTTTAGTCCAGAATATATACTCTTCTACAGTCCAAACTATAGACTATTCTATAGTCCAGACTGTAGACTTTTCTATAGTCCAGACTATAGACTATTCTATAGTCTATATAAACTGTGCTATTGTCCAATTTATAGACTGTTCCATAATCCAGACTGTAGACTATTCTATAGTCCAGACTATAGATTATTCTATAGTCCAGACTATGGACTATTCTATAGTCCAGACTATAGACTATTCTATAGTCCAGACTATAGACTATTCTATAGTCCAGACTATAGACTATTCTATAGTCCAGACTATAGACTATTCTATAGTCCAGACTATAGACTATTCTATATTCCAGACTATAGACTATTCTATAGTCCAGACTATAGACTATTCTATAGTCCAGACCATAGTCTATTCTATTGTCCAGACTATAGACTAATCTATAGTCCATACTAAAGACTATTCTATAGTCCAGACTATAGACTATTCTATAGTACAGACTATAGACTATTCTATAGTCCAGACTATAGACTATTCTATAGTCCAGACTATAGACTGTTCTATAGTCCAGACTATAGACTATGCTATAGTCCAGACTATAGACTATGCTATAGTCCAGACTATAGACTATGCTATAGTCCAGACTATAGACTATGCTATAGTCCAGACTATAGACTATTCTATAGTCCAGACTATAGACTATTCTATAGTCCAGACTATAGACTATGCTATAGTCCAGACTATAGACTATTCTATAGTCCAGACTATAGACCAGACTATAGACTATTCTATAGTCCAGACTATAGACTATTCTATGGTCCAGACTATAGACTATTCTATAGTCCAGACTATAGACTATTCTATAGTCCAGACTATAGACTATTCTATAGTCCAGACTATAGACTATTCTATAGTCCAGACTATAGACTATTCTATAGTCCAGACTATAGACTATTCTATAGTCCAGACTATAGACTATTCTATAGTCCAGACTATAGACTATTCTATAGTCCAGACTATAGACTATTCTATAGTCCAGACTATACACTATTCTAAACTCCAGGATATAGACTATTATGTAGTCCAGGCTGTAGGCTATTATATAGTCCAGGCTATAGGCTATTCTATAGTCCAGACTATAGACTATTCTATAGTCCAGCCTGTAGACTATTCTAGTATTCAGACTATTGACTATTCTAAAAGCCAGACTATAGACTATTCTATAGTCTAACCTGTAGACTATTCTAGTATTCAGACTATTGACTATTCTAAAAGCCACACTATAGACTATTCTATAGTCCAGACTATAGTTTATAGTTCTGATTATAATGCCTAATTATATTCTATATTATGTTATATTGTATAGTATTGACTCTATTATATACTCCATTCCGTCATTTGTTATGTTATTCAAAACTATTGTTATTAACCGTAATTTCTTTAAGAACCGTTAAACAAGTCTCGGGGCTGTAACACACCCCACTGTAGTCATATTCAATAAAATATTACACAAATATTTAAATATACTTTCTAGCATGGTGATGTCAAGTTGAAATGATGATTATAATGCAGGGGGGTTTACTTTTTCATCTTCTCATCTTTAACAAATTTTTGTTGTTGTTGTTATTTTAATAGATATTTTAAAAATTTATAGTAGAAAAAAAAGATATTTTAAAAATGTTGTTTTATTATTTTTTAAACTTGTTGCTCCTTCTGTCTTAACTACCTGCTTTTGAAAGCAATAAGATTTCAACCTGTTCTTCATTAATTTTGTTGTGTAAAATCTTAGGGACAAAAAAAAAATACAACAACAACAATAATAAAAGGTATAGAACACAAATTCAATTCAACAGGTATGATTTGATAGGTTTCTGTTTTTGGTCTCTTTTCCCTTATTCTTTGGATGTTTCTCATTTCATTTCACATTATATATGAAAGTACACTCTAAAAATAAATTGTTCAGATGACGAACCTACAACTATTCTATAGTCCCTACTATATAAAATATAAATTTTAATGAATAGTAAACTTTTTTCTTTAAGTGCTTCTACCAAATAGTCTGGTATTAGGTTTATATCTGTTCCCTCTTAATATTTCAGTCTGTATGTTGTGTTTTGGCGTGCGGCTGACCATTGGTTTCTATAAGTTTGTGTTTGAGTTTAAAGTTTTTTGTTTTAACTATTTTAGTTGTTGTTGCAATATTCCCTTGGTCTCTAAACTTGCTTATTATGAAGTTTTTAGCTTAAGTGGTCAATTAACATTTGCATGACTGAAACTGAATTGGAAATTAGTGTTTAACTAATTTAACTTAAAGTTTTTTTTAGGTCTTTTAGTTGTTGTTTGAACTAGAAGTGTTTTTTTTTAATTCTCTCTACCTAAAATAAAATAACTTTATATGTTAAAATAGCTTTTGTTTTTAAGTTATTTCATTTAATTTTTCACTTATATACTTTTGTTGTATATAGAAACATGTCATGTTAATATCCAGACTCACACTTTGTATGGTTATTAACCTCTTTAAGAACAGAACTAACACAGAACTAGAACAGAATTAATACAGAACTAGAACAAAACTAAAACAGAACTAGAACAGAACTAGAACAGAACACGAACAGAACTAGAACAGAAACTGAACAGAACTAGAACAGAACTAGAACAGAACTAGAACAGAACTAGAACAGAACTAGAGCAGAACTAGAACAGAACTAGAACAGAACTAGAACAGAACTAGAACAGAACTAGAACAGAACTAGAACAGAACTAGAACAGAAACTAGAACACAGAACTAGAACAGAACTAGAACAGAACTAGAACAGAACTAGAACAGAACTAGAACAGAACTAGAACAGAACTAGAACAGAACTAGAACAGAACTAGAACAGAACTAGAACAGAACTAGAACAGAACTAGAACAGAACTAGAACAGAACTAGAACAGAACTAGAACAGAACTAGAACAGAAACTAGAACAGAACTAGAACAGAACTAGAACAGAACTAGAACAGAACTAGAACAGAACTAGAACAGAACTAGAACAGAACTAGAACAGAACTAGAACAGAACTAGAACAGAACTAGAACAGAATAGAACAGAACTAGAACAGAACTAGAACAGAACTAGAACAGAACTAGAACAGAACTAGAACAGAACTAGAACAGAACTAGAACAGAACTAGAACAGAACTAGAACAGAACTAGAACAGAACTAGAACAGAACTAGAACAGAACTAGAACAGAACTAGAACAGAACTAGAACAGAACTAGAACAGAACTAGAACAGAACTAGAACAGAACTAGACAGAACTAGAACAGAACTAGAACAGAACTAGAACAGAACTAGAACAGAACTAGAACAGAACAGAACTAGAACAGAACTAGAACAGAACTAGAACAGAACTAGAACAGAACTAGAACAGAACTAGAACAGAACTAGAACAGAACTAGAACAGAACTAGAACAGAACTAGAACAGAACTAGAACAGAACTAGAACAGAACTAGAACAGAACTAGAACAGAACTAGAACAGAACTAAAACAGAACTAGAACAGAACTAGAACAGAACTAGAACAGAACTAGAACAGAACTAGAACAGAACCTAGAACAGAACTAGAACAGAACTAGAACAGAACTAGAACAGAACTAGAACAGAACTAGAACAGAACTAGAACAGAACTAGAACAGAACTAGAACAGAACTAGAACAGAACTAGAACCGAACTAGAACAGAACTAGAACAGAACTAGAACAGGACTAGAACAGAACTAGAATAAATCTAGAACTAGAATAGAACTAGAACAGAACTAGAACAGAACTAGAACAGAACTAGAACAGAACTAGATTAGAACTAGAACAGAACTAGACAGAAACTAGAACAGAACTAGAACAGAACTAGAACAGAACTAGAACAGAACTAGAACAGAACTAGAACAGAACTAGAACAGAACTAGAACAGAACTAGAACAGAACTAGAACAGAACTAGAACAGAACTAGAACAGAACTAGAACAGAACTAGAACAGAACTAGAACAGAACTAGAACGAACTGGAACAGAACTAGAACAGAACTAGAACAGAACTAGAACAGAACTAGAACAGAACTAGAACAGAACTAGAACAGAAATAGAACAGAACTAGAACAGAACTAGAACAGAACTAAGAACAGAACTAGAACAGAACTAGAACAGAACTAGAACAGAACTAGAACAGAACTAGAACAGAACTAGAACAGAACTAGAACAGAACTAGAACAGAACTAGAACAGAACTAGAACAGAACTAGAACAGAACTAGAACAGAACTAGAACAGAACTAGAACAGAACTAGAACAGAACTAGAACAGAACTAGAACAGAACTAGAACAGAACTAGAACAGAACTAGAACAGAACTAGAACAGAACTAGAACAGAACTAGAACAGAACTAGAACAGAACTAGAACAGAACTAGAACAGAACTAGAACAGAACTAGAACAGAACTAGAACAGAACTAGAACAGAACTAGAACAGAACTAGACAGAAACTAGAACAGAACTAGAACAGAACTAGAACAGAACTAGAACAGAACTAGAACAGAACTAGAACAGAACTAGAGAACAGAACTAGAACAGAACTAGAACAGAACTAGAACAGAACTAGAACAGAACTAGAACAGAACTAAGACAGAACTAAAACAGAACTAGAACAGAACTAGAACAGAACTAGAACAGAACTAGAACAGAACTAGAACAGAACTAGAACAGAACTAGAACAGAACTAGAACAGAACTAGAACAGAACTAGAACAGAACTAGAACAGAACTAGAACAGAACTAGAACAGAACTAGAACAGAACTAGAACAGAACTAGAACAGAACTAGAACAGAACTAGAACAGAACTAGAACAGAACTAGAACAGAACTAGAACAGAACTAGAACAGAACTAGAACAGAACTAGAACAGAACTAGAACAGAACTAGAACAGAACTAGAACAGAACTAGAACAGAACTAGAACTGAACTAGAACTAAACCAGAAGTGAACCAGAACAGAACTAGAACATAACAAGAACTGAAATAGAAGAGAATTGAACCATATTTAGAACTAAACAATATATTAACTCTAGTGTTGATTATGGTCTTTTCTTTAGTCTTGACTATAGTCTATTTAATAGATTCAATTAAATTATTGTTCATTAAAGCTTTTTGTTAACTTTTAAACATTTAACATAAAAATATTCAAAATGATCATGTTTTACTGCTATGTAATAACTCTAATTAAACGCTATATAACTTTTAATTACATTTGTTTCTTTTTTTTCTACTATTTTGTTAATAATAAATATTTAGTTAAAATACTTGTATTAGAGTGAAAAAAACTTAACACTAATTCGTTGTAATAATTTCCGTTTAAACTCATAAATAAATGTCATAGAACAAAGTCTATGTGTAAAACATATTGAATATTTTTCTATGATTTGCTCACAAATCAAAAGTGTAATCAATCATTGTATTTGTTTAGGGGGTTTGGCGGATTAAGTTGTGAATAGATTTCGAGCCTGTATCTGGTGAATTTAAATAATTTTATATTAAACATATTTAAAATTTTAAAATCTGCCTACTGATCGTCTCTAAATCATTCAGCTATTAATTATTTTCCTTTTAAATACTTTTGTCAACTCTTTACACAGGTGTGGACAAAAAATTTTCTGTCAATTCAACAACTTTGTTATGAAATCATGAGTATTTCAATTGCTTTATGAATTTATAAATATTTTTTACCCCCTGCTCGTCAAACTGTCATTCATTATTAAACAACTCTTGGTGTGTAGGGCATTATGTGGCGCCTTAAGTGTTTAAAAAATTGGTCGTCTAATTATTACAAGTTTTTCTTTTCAACTAATAGTTGTTGTTTTTTTAACAGCTACCGCTGCTAATTTTACTTTTCTCTCTCTCTCTCTGTTAATGTTTAATGACTTTTGATTAATACAAAAATGGTTATTATAATTACAACAACGACAACAAAAAACTGGAAAGTATAGTTGGACCTGATATCCCACAAGTTACGCTACACTAGCCATAAGAGTATTTGAAGTGATTTTGAAAAGTTTTGAATAGGTTTTTGATTTGTAAACATAATATTGAATTGGGAACAATTCGATCAAAGTAACCCCCACTATCCCTTCCCCTCTATGTATGTATATTGCTGCTGTAGGGTATTTTAAAAAACTACCCAACAAAAAAAACGACACATAAAGTTGTTGTAGTCATTGATAGTTAATTTAACTGTCATTGCACTTTTGAACCCATTTGTAAAAGGGAAGAGGAGAAGAAATGCCTGGAACCTACATTCAAGAGAAGAAGATGAAATCACACATTGCGAAACAGAGAAGAATATTTAAATCTGGTTATAGAAGCTTCTGACTGATTATTATAATAATATCTTTAAGATTTTTTATTTCTTATATTTGTTGTGAAATACTAGCTATATCAAGTGCGTGTGTTTGTTGTAAATTTAGATATAAAAGTGATCCAGTATGTGAAAGAGTTACTTGTAATGAAACTAGAATAGCTGAACTTAAGCAGACTAGAACAGAAGTAGAAAAGAACTAAAACAGAACTAGAACATAAATAGAATAGAACTAGAACAGAACTAGTTCTAGTTCTAGAATGCCACTAGAATGACACGGAATTAGAACTAGAACGGAACTACAACAGAATTTGAACAGAACTTGAACAGAACTAGAACAGATCTAGAACAGAACTAGAACAGAACTAGAACAGAACTAGAGCAGAACTAGAACAGAACTAGAACAGAACTAGAACAGAACTAGAACAGAACTAGAACAGAACTAGAACAGAACTAGAACAGAACTAGAACACAACTAGAACAGAACTAGAACAGAACTAGAACAGAACTAGAACAAAACTAGAACAGAACTATACTTTAACTCGACTAGATTTTACTCTTTTAATAGCCTGCAAATACTAGATATGCATATAATAATAAATTAACTGAAATGTAATATACAAAAAGCCAAGATAGAGAAGTAAAAAACAAAAAATATATAGAAAACTTGTCCTTACACTTGAAAAGAAAATTAATAATCACCCATCTTCTGACAACCCACTCTTTCTCTCTCTGACAGTCTTACCCTACGACTTCTAGCTGACAAACTTGACAGAACAAGTTTTATTTCCGCAGATTCTAGAGGGGTGTGTGAGTGAGTGAGTAAGTAAGTAATGATGCTGGTGGTTGTCTTAACTTAAAGTACACAACAATACACATACACTTATACAGGATCTATATTTAAATACATGTACTTATTTGAACAACTCCACTCCAACCTGTATTATTTCATGTTTTTTTTTGTTCAAGCTATAATCTTAATCATACAATGTAGTGTATGATGCACTGCTTGTGCTGCATGATGCCACAACAGGTAATGTGGCAAACGACAGGTGTATAAAGCAAGCCTTATTAAAAAAAATACTTACTTGCATTGAGTATTCAAAAAATCAACATGTTTGAAATTTTTTGCAGATCTTTTTTTAGTTTTTTCATCATCTCTAAGAAATAAAACTCAATTTGAAATTGTTTTTTATTATTAATTTTATTTAAAATGTTTTTTTCTAAAAAAAAAAATGTTTTAAATTTTTTTTAGTTGGCGGTAACTAGTTGTAAACATTATGTAGATTATAGTGTAAATTCTTGTTTTTCTCCACATCTCCATGTTGTTTAACAACTGCACTATGGGTTGTTGCACTATTGTTGGTTTACCAAAAATATATATTTCTTACAATTAATTTCTCTCAGTGCATGTTGTCCAGTTGTATTTGTGGGTACCACCTTTTGCTTGCCAATAATCATGTTGGAAGTGTGTAACTGTTGGCTAGTTTAATGTAATATGCAAATATTTTTAATCGATTCATATTTTGTGTTTTAAGACAGTCATTATAAAGAATATTAAAATAATAAAAATAATAATATTGCCACAAGTTATAAATTGATATGAATGAACAACATGTGTGCGGAAAATACTTGTTTTGTGTTAAGGTGGTATGGATGAAAATTGAAAACCATTAACTTTACATTGTTTAACGATTGGTAAGCGATTTTTAACCTTTAAACTTTATTAATTAAATGGCCAAGACAATTGTGCTTGTGTAAACAATTAAATTTGAATAAAGTTTTCCATCACAACAAATATTTCTTATACAATTAAATGACTGTGGCAACGGAAACACTGACTTTAGAAAAATATTGTTTCCATTCAGTTTAATTTTTTGTTTACTTCAGTTCTGTTCTGTTCAGTTCTATTTTGTTCAGTTCTGTTTTGTTCAGTTCTGTTCAATTCTGTTCTAGTTCTGTTCTAGTTCTGTTCTAGTTCTGTTCTAGTTCTGTTCTAGTTCTGTTCAAGTTCTATTCTAGTTCTGTTCTAGTTCTGTTCAAGTTCTATTCTAGTTCTGTTCTAGTTCTGTTCTAGTTCTGTTCTAGTTCTGTTCTAGTTCTGTTCTAGTTCTGTTCTAGTTC
>NC_060954.1:10419995-10422589 GCF_022045245.1 Lucilia cuprina
TAGACTAGACTATAGACTAGACTATAGACTAGACTATAGACTAGACTATAGACTAGACTATAGACTAGACTATAGACTAGACTATAGAATAGACTATAGACTTGACTACACTAGACTAGACTATAGACTAGACTAGACTAGAATATAGACTAGACTATATACTAGACTATATACTAGACTATATACAAGACTATATATATTTTAACAACCTCTCGACAATTAAGTGTTTAAAATTTTAATTTAAATGCCTATGGGCGATTCGAAATTGATATATTCCAATCAATCGTTTTTAACAACATATACAACTACTAATATATAGTTAGTATTTATCTTTCAAGTACATAAAAATAGTGTTAATCTTTACACCACGATCATAAACACCTAAGTCCAATAATTTTTCCATTCCAATGTCTGATATATATTAAGATAATGGCGGGCGGGACAAGCCAAATAGCAAAGTTTATAATTAATTTTATTTTGTAACCTGAAGCATATTTTTAATTGAAAATAAAAGTTATTTTTTTCAATAAAATAACTGACAAATCGAAATGGAAAATTTTTTAAGAAAAATTAAATAAATAAATTTTACGAAACAACTACCAAAAAAAAATTTTTAATCTTAAACAATTGTAAAATATTTTAATAACATATTAACTAAATCTAAGATAATAAACTTAATAATTGTCAATGAGTGACAAAAACTAACTTAAGCTGTCAAAATGAATGAAACTTGTCAGTTAAGGAGATAAAAAATAGATAGATATGTACATAAAGAGAGAGAGAGAGAGATAAATAGACAACAGTGCTGGAAAATTGAAAGTTTAGAAACCGGTACGTTAAATTTTAAAGCAAAAAGTACTTCTAGATTAACCTGAAAAAAGTACTTTTAGATTAACCTGAATGAAAACATTGGTCACTATCATGCCATTTTATCTCTTTTAGGTTAAGGGGTCAAAGGTTAAATTTAAAATTTTTACATTTTAATGAGTTTAAACCTTTATTCTCCAAAAATATTTCAGTTCTACGACTTCCAACTCTGCTACGTCAGATATGTAGGGGAGTGAGTTCAGATATGCACCACCAACGGATTAGTAGTTTAACTTTATCATTAAATAAATAATTTGTTGTCAATTATGTCAAATATTAAACCAAAAAGTATTTATATAAAAATTTATAAACTATAAAAACAAATTTGATGTTTTCTTTTTTTCTACTATTTCAAACGTTTATCAAGCGACAATGCAGTCAGTAATAGTGAAGTTAATACCATGATTATCGATAAATTTTAATCGAAAAGATTACGTTTTAATGACAAGCATATTTCATTATTACTTATTATTTTTTTTTCGATATTTTTACTTTTTTATTTTAGGAATCAAATATAAACTTTATTTGTCATCAAAGAAAAAAATTGTATTTTTATAAAATCAACAACTGTTGTTTATTATTTGGTTTAGTTTAATCTAAAGATTTTGTTTAACATCAACAAAAAATTGAAAAAAGTTTAATCGTCATGACTATTGTAATGTTTATATAAATTATTTTACTTTTTTTGTGATTAATAACCACATTATTAATTTAATGATTTTAAATGATTTAAGTTTTAAATAAAAAACTAACCAAATTATTTAAGTAGGAAGCTAATCGAAAGAATAGTTTTAAGTTAGTAAACATTTGTAGCAAACATAATACTTAAATCAATATATGATCCCAGCAACTAAATGCTTATATCCACTATTGTCATATTAGCTAATAGAACAGAAGTAGAATATAATTATAACAGAACTAGAACAGATCTAGAACAAAACTAGAACAGAACTAGAGCAGAACTAGAACAGAACTAGAACAGAACTAGAACAGAACTAGAACAGATCTAGAACAAAACTAGAACAGAACTAGAGCAGAACTAGAACAGAACTAGAACAGAACTACAATAGAACTAGAACAGAACTAGAACAGAACTAGAACAGAACTAGAACAGAACTAGAACAGAACTAGAACAGAACTAGAACAGAACTAGAACAGAACTAGAACAGAACTAGAACAGAACTAGAACAGAACTAGAACAGAACTAGAACAGAACTAGAACAGAACTAGAACTAGAACAGAACTAGAACAGAACTAGAACAGAACTAGAACAGAACTATAACACAACTAGAACACAACTAGAACAGAACCAGAATAGAACTAGAACGGAACTAGAAAAGAACTAGAACAGAACTAGAACAGAACTAGAACAGAACTAGAACAGAACTAGAACAGAACTAGGACAGAACTAGAACAGAACTAGAACAGTACTAGAACAGTACTAGAACAGAACTAGAACAGAACTAGAACAGAACTAGAACAGAAGTAGAACAGAAGTAGAACAGAACTAGAACAGAACTAGAACAGAACTAGAACAAAACTAGAACAAAACTAGAACAGAACTAGAACAGAACTAGAACAGAACTAGGACAGAACTAGAACAGAACTAAAACATAACAAGAACAGAACTAGAACAGAACTAGAACAGAACTAGAACAGAACTAGAACAGAACTAGAACAGAACTAGAACAGAACTAGAACAGAGCTAGAACAGAACTAAAACAGAA
>NC_060954.1:10422689-10430403 GCF_022045245.1 Lucilia cuprina
CTAGTCTATAGTCTAGTCTATAGTCTAGTCTATAGTCTGGTCTATAGTCTAGTCTATAGTCTAGTCTATAGTCTAGTCTATAGTCTAGTCTATAGTCTAGTCTGTAGTATAGTCTATAGTCTAGTCTATAGTCTAGTTTATAGTCTAGTCTAGTCTATAGTCTATAGCCTATTCTATTGTTTGAACGAGTCGAGTCTTTTGTCTAGTGTATAGTTTTACCTGTTCTATAGTTTAGTCTGTAATCTAGTCTATACCATTGTATATAGCCTAGTCTGGTCTATAGTATTTTCTGTTAAGCATATATATTAAACAAGTAACAATTATAACTTTTAGTTAAATTATAAATTTCTCACAATGTTGTCCATTTTGTGTGTTGTGTTTTTTCTGTGCCAATTTGATTTTAATCTTTTTTTTTTTTTTGTTCTGGTCAAATTGTGGTTTCATAATCTTGAAATTACAATTAATAAAAACTAGAATTATTAAATAAAAAACTAAAAATTGTTTTATGTGAAGTGCCATTGAGCAGAGTTCATATTATTTTCAGAATATTTTTTGAAATATATATTTTTTTGTATATAAATTCTTGATAATACATAATTATAAAAATTTTACGATTGATATATGATAAAATGTGTTTTTTTTATATGTTTGTGGCCATTTATAAATATTTTTTTATTCGAATGATTGAACTTTTAAAATTTTAAGGAAAAATGATTAAAAATTCATTAATATTAAGAACAAGTTTTAAAAAAGACCTTTATTATTATTTTTTGACTAGTGTGAACAGTGATAAAGTTGTAATTATATTACAAATGTCATAAATTTTGTAAAATGTAGTAAAAAAAATAAATCCTCAATATTTTAGTACTAAATTTTAAAATATCATTAGTTAGTTTAAAGTTTTTAATGTTGTTTTTGTGTAAATTTAAACAAAAATTTTTTTTAATTGTTTTTTTTTTCCAAATGGAAATTTCAAAAAAATACCTTGTTTACATCATATTTAAGTGCTTTGTCAATATGGGCCATAAAACAAAAATCTTTTTCGATTTTTATGTCAAATTCAAGTAGTTTGAGTATCAGACTTGTCGAGTCGTTGCTGTCTTCTTCCTTCTATTGCTCATTTGAAAACTATTCAACTGTGTTCGATGTGTAAATTGAAAACCAAATGTCATTTGAAACGTTCGCTATTCACATCACATGTGTGTTTTTTTCTTCTTAGTTTTTCTACGAACAATTTTTGTTTAATTGTTTTTTTTTTTACTAAAATAAAGATAAATAGTAATTTAGTTATGTCTATGAAGAATTTATAAATTTTATGGTTGGTTTTTTTTTGTTGGTTTTTTTTTGTTGCTGAAAATTAAAGTTTATTTACATGTCTGGTATATCTGGTTGAAAAAAAAGAAATGACATAAAATAAATCGTGACTAATCTTTGTCGTCAGTATGATAGTTTTATGATATTCCCGACATTATTATGAATATTAGTTTTGCTTCTAGTTATCTGTGAAATAATTAGTCTGAAATTTAGTTACAACACTCTACACGTTAAATGTTTATGTTAGTATCGGAGAAGTATTATTTTCTACGACCCGGAGCACTAGTTAAGGAGCACACAGCCGTCCCAATAGAGGGCTAGGTTTATTTCTTTGGATTTAATGTATATATTTATGTACATCCTACTTTCAAACTAACTAACTAATCTGAACTATATTTTGATCTCTAATCTGATATATACATTGTTATAAACGTTTGACTATAGTATTGTCAATTGTCTGCTCTATAGTTTGGCATATAACTTAATTTAAAATATGAAGTCCAGTATATAATGTGTCTTTTACTAGACAGCTGTATAGTCTAAAATAGTCAAATGGTAGAGGGGTATAAGAACATTAGAATATCTTTATATAGAATACAATGTAATCAAGTGTATAATAAGCCTTTTACTAGAATGCTGTACCGTCTGTAGTATGTATGTTAATTTGGACTATATATTGAACTCTTATCGGATATATACATTGTTCGAAAAATTAAACTATATTATCGTCAATTGTCTGCTCTATAGTTTGACCTATAGTTAAAACTAAAATCTGTTTAGTCCCTAGTCTAGTTAATAGACAATATTTTTACTTTAACTGTTCTATAGTTTGGTCTATAGTCCGATTTATAGATAAATCTATAGTCATTTATAAAGTCTGGTGTAAACGTTGAACATTAGTCACGTCGATAGTCTGATAATATTGTCTGAAGTATAGTCAAGGTCAATTGACAAGGTATTCTTCCTCAAGTGTCGGATAAACATAATCTATAGTTTGATTTATAGTCTTAACTATAATATGACTCATAGTCTCTTAAATAGTCTGGTCTATAGCCTGCGCTACAGTTTTGTCTATAGTTGTGCATATAGACTGGATTAGTCAAAAGTCTGGTGAATATTTTGTTTATATATTCTGGTCTAGAATCTTGTTTATAAATGTAAACTTTAGTCTCGACAATAGTCTATACTGTGGTTTAAGCTATAGACTGGTCTATAGTACATTCTTACATATTCTTTATATATCATTATTTAGTTTGGATAATAGTCTGGTGTCTATAGTGTAATATAGTCTAGTCAATAAAGTATAGTCTAGTCTGTAGTTCAGTCTATAGCCTAATTTAGTCTATAGTCAAGTCTATATTCTAGTATTTATTCTAGTCTATATTATAGTCTATAGACTAGTCTATAACCAATTCTATAGTTTAAACTATAGCCTATTCTATAGTATACTCTATAGCCTAGTATATAGCTTACACTATAGCATAGTCTACAGTCTTCTCTATAATCTGGTGTATATCCTAGGCTATAGTTTATACCATAGCATAGTTTATAGTTAATACTATAGCTATACCGTACTATATACTATAAATAGTCTATAATCCATTCTATACTCAGGTTTATAGTCTAGTACATACTATGGTCATTAGTCTAGTCTATTGCTTAGTCTATATTATAGGCTATAGTCTATAGTATAGTATAGTCTAGTCTATAGTCTAGTATATAGTCTAATCTATAGTCTAGTTTATAATCTCGTCTATATTCTACTTTATAGTATAGTCTAAAGTCTTATCTGTAGTCTAGTCTATAGTCTTATCTGCAGTCTAGCCTATGTGTAGTCTAGTCTATAGTCTAGTCTATAGTCTAATCAATAGTTTAGTCTATAGTCTAGTTTATAATCTCGTCTATAGTCTTATCTGTAGTGTAGTCTATAGTCGTATCTGTAGTCTAGCCTGTGGTATAGTTTAGTCTATAGTCTAGTCTTCAGTCTAATATATAGTGTAGTCTATAGTCTAGTTTATAGTCTAGTTTATAGTCTAGTTTATGGTCTAGTTTATAGTCTAGTCTATATTCTAGTCTATATTCTAGTCTATAGTCTATAGTATAGTCTAGTCTATAGTCTAGTCTACAGTCTAGTCTATAGTCTATAGTATAGTCTAGTCTATAGTCTAGTCAACAGTCTAGTCTATGGTCTAGTCTATTGTCTAGTCTACAGTCTATAGTCTAGTCTACAGTATAGTCTGTAGTCTAGTATACAGTCTAGTCTATAGTCTAGTATATAGTCTAGTTTATAGTCTAGTTTATAATCTCGTCTATAATCTAGTCTAAAGTCTAATCTGAAGTCTAGTCTATAGTCTTATCTATAGTCTAGCCTATGGTGTAGCCTATAACCTATATGTTCGCTTACAGTCTGTCCTATACTCTGGTCTTCATTCTAGACAGACTGACCAATTATATCAAAGTCTGCTATATAAGGAGGCTTATTGACTTCCAATTACATAAATCTATAATTAAGTTAGAGCAAATACCAGTAGGAACCCGTTGCTACACGAATGGCTCTAAATTGGGGGACAAAGTGGCCCTGGTTTTTATACTGAAGACCCAAAAACAGAAATATACAATTTTTAACCTAATCATAAAATAAGTTCCAGGAGAAAGTCCGGTCAATAAAGGGATAAGTAAATTGGATTAAAATATATATTAAAAAAATAGCCATAAGGCAATTTGGGCGATATCAGGTGAATTAAATCAAAGACCGTATTGGGTTTGTAAAGAACTAGAGATGAGAGAATCCCATTAGACCTCTTGCAATAATGAAATAGCGAGCAGAATCATAAACTTCGTATGGAGTGACTCTGAAGAGAACAAGACGAGAAATTTTCTCAAAATGAGCAAGTGTATGGACAAAGAAGATTACGAGCACATCCATACAAAACCGGAAAGTCTGGAGCATTTTTCTTTTGATCGAAATCCATCAAGATCCAAGTATCTTGATATTATTGCGGAAATAACATTCCTCACTAACACTGATTGGAAAAACGTCCAGGAGAAGCTGAGTTTCTGGGCATTGGAAAAGAATAATGATAAGTTATTAGAACCGTGACTTTTTAATGCATATTGTGTTATATCTTTGCTATGAAGGCCAAATCGATTAAAGATCTTTTAACTCGAATGTTGAGATTTGAGATCAGCAGGATTACTTACTAGACCCAAAACTTTTAAACTTAAGGTTGAGAGATTTTATCATTAGGTAAGAAGTTTATTAGATTTTGGACTTTATAACTCTTAATCTGATATATCTTTAGTTAGAAGGCTAAAACGAACACAGATCATTTAACTGAAAGTTGAGATTTATTAACTCTAGAGTTAAAAGAGTTATTGGACTCCAAATACACATAATCTACGAAGACCACAAGGATCAAACCTTTTAACTCGAAAGTTGAGATGTGTTCATATTCAAAACTCTATGTTGAGAGTTGTTAACTTAAGAGGTTTGTTGGACTCTGTAGAGTTATTCGACCTGTGTCTTTATAACACATTATCTGATATATCTATGATATATGAATCAAACTTTTAATTCTAAAATTGATATTTGTTAACTGTAATCAGGAGGACCCAAAACATTTTAACTCAAAGTTGAGAGTTATGAGCATAAAATAAGAAGTTTATTAGAATCTGGACTACAAAACTGTTTATCTCAAAGTTGAGAGTTATTAGCATAAGTTATGAAGTTTATTAGAATCTGGACTTTATAACTTATAATCTGATATTTCTTTAATAAGGAGGATAATTGGAAAAGTGAAAGAGAAGAGATTTTTTAAATCAATGATCAGATTTGTTGACTTTAGTAAGACGGGTTATTAGACCCAAAAAGAGAACTGCTTTTATCTGAAAATATTTTATCTTTTCGATAAATTTCTTTAAGATTTTTTAGAAAAAAACATTTAAACTATCTTAAGGATCAGATTTTTTAAATCCATATGATGATTTTAAGAAAAAAAATTTAAGTTTTTTATAAAATTCTTTAGTTTTTATAAAAAATTGTATAGTTTTATAAAAAATGTTAGGTTTTTTATAAAAATTTTAGGTTTTTTTAATAAAAAATTTTATTTGTTAAAAAATTACACTGTAAAAATTTAATGGTTTAAATATGGAAAATGTTTCACTTTTTTCACTATTTTTTTTTTTGTATTTTACACTAATTTGTTTTAAAATTTTTGAATATCTGTTCATCGTATCAGTTGAATAAGGACCCGGACGACATCTTTACCTGACAGTATTAGAGAAATTTTAATATAATCTAATGCTGCCCGGTAAGATGTGAACAGATGTCCTTTATGTGAATGTTATTAGACATTTAACGGAGATCAATTTAAAAAAATTTTTTTTCAAATATTTATTTAACACTTTTATACAAAATTTGTATAATTTTATTGATATTTTATCTAAGCTTAATGTAATGTAAATATTTTGTTAAATTATTGTTTATTTATTTTTTCTATAATTTTTTTTGTTTTGTTTAAAACTTTTTTCAATTTCTATCACATTTTGTTAATTTTTCACTATTTTTATGATGCGTATATTTTTTTGGTTCTGTTTGCTTAAAATATGTTTGTTTAATTTTGTTGCAAACTCAATTGTTTATATTAAATTAAATATTTACTTTTTTTTCTAGTGTGAACACGCTTGACAAGTAATTGAAAAGAGCGTGTGGCCATATAGATTTCTGTATATATATATTTTTAATATTTTAAAAGTTTTGCTGACGCCTAGTTATTATTTTGTTTAATTTTTTTTTTTAATTTAATTTTATAGCATGTCGTATTTTTTTAATAAAAAAACAATTTAAACGTTTTTTTCTTTTCAAAAAAATCACCAACTTATTGACAAAAATAGGAACCGTAGAAAGAAAAAAAATATATATATTTGTCAAACACGCAACAATATTACTGTTACACCAAGTACGTCTAGGTCTGCTTAGAGAGGCAACAGGCAGGCAGGTAGTTAAGGCGACGACTACCGTTTACCGACTGACGAGCGTGTATCAATAATATCAATACAGTTCCGTTCAAGCGCCACCGTCTAACTAAAACACAAAATAGGCGGGCTCCACTTGAGAATTCCAATCGAACCTACAGCAACAACAACAACAATAACAGGCCAACACAACGACAACACATCACTAGTAACTAACTAAAAAAACACACTACTTAGCAGCAACATATGCGCACTTTACTCAATCTACAACCTGCTGCCTTACAACAAACAAGTTTGATCAAACTTTTTTTTCCTTTTGTACACTTTTACTCTACCTCTCTCTCTCTTTCTACCGCCCTCCCTTCTCTCTCTCACTTACTCGTTTTTTCACTTTACATTTAGTTTTAATCCCAAACTTTTTGGTTGTAATCAAACTTTTTCTCTCAATCTCATCTTCAAACCTCGATCACTACCATGCTCAAACAAAATTTTTTTTGGTGGGGGGAGAGAAGATTTTTGATCATACTTACTTGCTTCTAATGGGTCACATTTTCTCCTAAAACTATTCGCTTTTTTTTCTAAAAGAAAATCATTTAACACAATCAACATTTTTGATGATCATGTTTGGCTACAAGTTAATTTTGATTTGATCTTTAACAAATCATTAAAATAATATTAAGGCATATGACAGTCTTGTTAAGGAAACTAGAAAAAAAAAAACAAAAAACATTTGATCTTTTGACACTTTTGCAACAGCTTAATGGCCTTCAAATGATGTGTGTTTAAAAAAAAACAAACTATTTGGGCTATTTATTTCTATATAATCGGGTGATTATGTTTTTTCTTGTTCTTACCAGACTTTTCTATATTGTGGACAATTTTCTTAACATGTCATGAGAAAATAAATGATTTTTCTTTGTGTGGAATATTTTAGTATTGAGTCATCAAACATAGAATATTTCAGACATATCTCATAATGACTTCCTTTGTCAATATTTGATTTTGTAGTGAAATTTTAAAGAACATTTTCAACAACAAAGTGATCAGAGATCAGAACTAGAAAAGAACTAGACCACAACTTGAAGGGAATTAGAACAGAACTAGAACAGAACTAGAACAGAACTAGAACAGAACTAGAACAGAACTAGAACAGAACTAGAACAGAACTAGAACAGAACTAGAACAGAACTAGAACAGAACTAGAACAGAACTAGAACAGAATTAAAACAGAACTAGAACAGAACTAGAACAGAACTAGAACAGAATTAAAACTAGAACAGAACAGAACTAAAACAGAACTAGTACAGAACTAGAACAAAACTAGAACAGAACTAAAACAGAACTAGAACAGAACTAGAACAGAACTAAAACAGAACTAGAACAGAACTAGAACAGAACTAGAACAGAACTAGAACAGAACTAGAAC
>NC_060954.1:10430503-10433225 GCF_022045245.1 Lucilia cuprina
CTATAGACTAGACTATAGACTAGACTATAGACTAGACTATAGACTAGACTATAGACTATAGACTAGACTATAGATTAGACTATAGACTAGACTATAGACTAGACTATACACTAGACTATAGACTAGACTAGTTCTTTTTTAGTTATTTTCTAGTTCTGTTCTCGTTCTGTTCTAGTTCTGTTCTAGTTCTGTTCTAGTTCTGTTCTAGTTCTGTTCTAGTTCTGTTCTAGTTCTGTTCTGGTTCTGTTTGCCTTATTATTCCAACTATTCTGTGGTCGGGTCTATAAACAAGTCTCTGGTATTTTTCTGAAAAAAACTACAACAGTAGTCAAGTATCCATGCCTGAAAGAAATGTTTGTTGTTTGGTATGGGAACCCAAAAGCCAACAAACGGTAGTTGTTTGTTAATTTGTTTAAAGAGAGCCAATTTTATGAAATTTCCAAAAAATCTTGTTGAAATTTATGAAAATTTAAAAGAAGTCTACAACTTCAAACATTTGTTTGTTGGCTGAAATTATTTTTTTTTATCAAAGATCAAACCTAAAACACGAGGTTTCAACAGGTATGATGTTCAAACGGTTTGAAGTATTGCAAGGTATGAGTTTGAGTAGAAAAGAACAAATAATGTGTGAGGGAAATAGGTTAGATTGATGTAAATAGAAAAGAGATAACTATATGAAAGAGAAACTATAAGAGTTGGACAGAAAAAAAAGTGGAGCTAATTATTGTTAGAAATAGAACAAATGTTTGAAACTGCATATAGAAAGTGTTTGTTGTTATTTATTTGTTGGGGTTTAGAGACAAACCTAGTTAAGGTTGTTGTTGTTGTTGTTGTTATAATGTTGGCTTGTCAATATTGACAATACAAACTGTTAAAACAAAAAAAAAACAACAACAACAATAATACATGTGTGGTTAAGTGTAAATTAAATATTTGTGTAAAATAACAACAAAACATATGCACTCCAACTTGTAGCATGATGGAACGTGTTGAGAGTTTCTATGGGTACTATTAAGTTTATGACCGACATTGGCTGCCACAGTGGTGGTAGGGTGCGACAGCCAACTAGCTAGCCAACCAGCCAGCCAGCCAGTGTCGCGTTCACATTTTCTCAAGTCAGTGTTCGGATTTGTATATTCCGTTACAGTTGATCGTGTTCTGTGTTCGTTAACAGACCTACACACGCCTGTTAGAAAATAAAAAACAATTTAAAAAAATATATAGAAAAAAACTAAAATTCCACAAAAAAAAACTTATTTTTTTGTTAAAAATTATTTACAAAAAAAATTTAATAAAATTATAACAATTGTTATTAAAATAACAAACCAGTTTTCAAACATTTATTTCATCCAACAAGTGTTAAACAACCACCCACTTTATTGAAAAAGAAATAACATTTATTTTGCGTTCACACCTTAAAATACAGTGTTTTTAATAAAAAAAAAATAAAATACTACAAGTGTTTAAAAAAAAACTATAAATTTAAATGTCTCTAGCAATTTAGCGACGGTTATTTGTCTATTTTTTTTTAACAAAATAAAAAATTAAACAAATATTTACAAAAAATAAAAACTTGTGTAAATTTATTAAGTAAATGTGAACGCTTAACGAAAGTTAAGCAAATAACAATTTATTATAATAATAAAATATCAAATAAATAAAAAAAAAAATATTTTATTTAATATTTATTCAAAAAAAGAAACAAAAACAATTGAAATATGTTTATGACAAAAAAAATGTGTTTTTAAACAAAAAAAGGTAAAAATGGCTTAAACTCCCCTCAAAAAAAAAGACTTTAAATGCATACGCCTTCAAACAAAGAAACAAACTTCAAGAAAATAAAACACTTCTTATAACTTCTCGACAAAAATCTTATAAAGCTTTAAACTTTTTCTTCCTTTCTTCACTTTCAATATTTCTTCAAAAATTTTTTTCATCTTAAAAATTTTATTCAGAAATCTCAAAAACCTTTTATACCCCTCCAAAAACATTAAAGCAATCTCTAACCAAGACCACTTCTAAATTAAATTTCTCAGAACTTTTTTTTACTTAGATTAGAAAAATAACTACAGAAATCGCTAGAGGACTAACACAAGACTTCTATTCTGAACTCACTTTGGAACATATAATTTCAGAAATAATTTTTTAAATCAAAATATTCTTAAGGATTTTTTAATTCCTTAACATTTACAATGTTAAAACTTCTTTTTCTTGGGAATAAGTTTCATTTGAAATCAGACGTCCGATTCTAAAAGTCTTAAATCTTTCTCAAGTAGTTCTAAGTTTTTTTCCTTTATTTTTCATGCAATAGTAGTTCAATTCTAGTTCAGGTCTAGTTCAGTTCTAGTTCAGTTCCAGTTCTGTTCTAGTTCTGTTCTAGTTCTGTTCTAGTTCTGTTCTAGTTCTGTTCTAGTTCTGTTCTAGTTCTGTTCTAGTTCTGTTCTAGTTCTGTTCTAGTTCTGTTCTAGTTCTGTTCTAGTTCTGTTCTAGTTCTGTTCTAGTTCTGTTCTAGATCTGTTCTAGATCTGTTCTAGTTCTGTTCTAGTTCTGTTCTAGTTCTGTTCTAGTTCTGTTCTAGTTCTGTTCTAGTTCTAGTTCTGTTCTAGTTCTGTTCTAGTGCTGTTCTAGTTCTAGTTCTGTTCTAGTTCTGTTCTAGTTCTGTTCTAGTTCTGTTCTAGTTCTAGTTCTGTTCTAGTTCTGTTCTAGTTCTGTTCTAGTTCTG
>NC_060954.1:10433325-10434607 GCF_022045245.1 Lucilia cuprina
TATAGACTAGACTATAGACTAGACTATAGACTAGACTATAGACTAGACTATAGAATAGACTATAGACTAGACTATAGAATAGACTATAGACTAGACTATAGACTATACCATAGACTAGACTATAGACTAGTCTATAAGCTAGACTATAGACTAGACTATAAGCTAGACGATAGACTAGATTATAGACAAGACTAGACTATAGGCTAGACTATAGACTAGACTATAGACTAGACTATAGACTAGACTATAGACTAGACTATAGACTAGACTATAGACTAGAATGTAAACTATGTTGTAGACTAGTCTAAAGACAAGACTACGGACTAGACTTTAGACTAGACTATAGACTGGAATATAAACTACACAATTGAATATACTATTGACTAGACTATAGGCTGGACTTGAGATTAAACTATTTTTAAATTTCCTTTAAATTTTATAAATAAAAAATTAATAAACTTTAATTTTTTCATATTTTTTTAGGTAATCATCATCTCTGTGACACATATGGAAATTTCTTTATATTCACAACAGGAACAAAGGGGCAGTAGCATTACAACACGCATGTATTTACTTAATAAATATGTATGTATTTACATAAATAAGTATACAGTAAGTATATATGTAGCTGTACACATGCATATAAAAACACAACTGATAAAACAAAACAAAAATAAAAGGATATTGTACAAACATAAAAAGTGTTAATGAACTGACTGACGATGATCCAACTAAAAAACGAAAACCAAAAACAGTAAAAACACATGAAGATATGTATGAGAATTGGACTAAGTTGGTTTGTTTAGATGGTTGGTTGGTGGGGAGAATTGTTGAAGGGGAAATTTTAATGAAATAATAAAAAAGTTTGATATGGTAATCAGCAAAGGAATTGTTGTTGCAACAGAAAAAAAAACATGTTGGAAGATGACATCAAATTAATATGAACACATACGCAGCATGAATATATTTATTAGGAGCTATTATTGTTGTTGCAATTTTTCTCTCTCGCTCTCTAAACAATTACATACACAACAGGCACGGAAATTTCTTTCTCTAAAGACTATACTATATTATAGACTAAAGAATAGAATATAGACTTAATTATAGGCTATATTACAGACTAGACTATAGTCTAAACTATTGACTATACTATAGACTAGATCATAGACTAGATTATAGACTAGACTATAGACTAGACTATAGACTAGACTATAGACTTGACTATAGACTAGACTATAGACTTGACTATAGACTAGACTATAGACTTGACTATAGACTAGAC
>NC_060954.1:10434707-10439186 GCF_022045245.1 Lucilia cuprina
TAGACTATAGACTAGACTATAGACTAGACTATAGATTAGACTATAGATTAGACTATAGATTAGACTATAGATTAGACTATAGATTAGACTATAGACTAGACTATAGACCAGACTATAGGCTAGACTATAGACCAGACTATAACCCAATCTATAGATTGACTATTGACCTCTCTAAGTATAATAGTCAAAATTGTGGTTCAAACTGTAGACTAGCTATATAGATCAGAATGAACCAAATGCGAATACTCGTAATCGTTAAAATGATGTCCTCCCAAACAAATAACGCAACTCTTATTTGCACTAATTTTGCCACTTGGCTAAAAAATTCGTCTTAAAAAAACATTTTAGCGAAAAAAATGGTCTTCAATTAAAATGCAATAAACAAAAAATATAACAACACACGTACTAGAGATCAAGGGTTGACACAAAGAGGTTTTAAACAAAACTATTTATTACAAAAAGCAAACCTAAGCCTACTGAAATTATAACGATTAAAATTCCTTAGATAATTTTTTCTCACATTTATTTTGCATAATTAAAGTAAATAATCAACTGCGTCCCCTGTTTTTCAAGACAGCCGATCATTGGTTATAACCTAAGCAAAACAATGCAGGCATGTGCATACTTGTGCATGTGTATTTAAAGGTGTGTGTGTGTTTGTATGTTAAAGTGTTAATCATAAAAAACAATTTTGCAAGGAGTGTTTTGTTATTTGTTTTTTTATTTCTACATTTTTTTTTTTTTCAATTTACATCAAAATGTCAACAACAATAGTCGGTAATCGAAGCCAGAAGAAGTCAATATGTATATAGAAAAAGAAAAATATATAGAAATTGTTATTTTATTTTTAGTTTAGAACTTTTATTTTAAAAGAAATTTTGAAAAAAAAACAAAAATTATAAAAATAAATTTACAAAATAAATCATTAGAATTGTAGAGAATCGAACAATATGATCATAAGTTTAAATTAATTAAATGACTCAAGTTTTGTTATTGTTTAATTGTTATTTCTGTTGGTTTAATTTTAAAGACAATTTTAAAAATTTATTTTTAATTGTTTTTTGTACAGTTTTAACTATAGTCTGATCTATAGTCTGGACTATAGTCTGATGTATAGTCTGTACTATAGTTTGGACTATAGTTTGGACTAAAGTTTGGACTATAGTTTGGACTATAGTCTGATCTCTAGTCTAGACTATAGTCTGATATATAGTCTGGACTATAGTCTGATCTATAGTCTGGACTATAGTCTGATCTATAGTCTGGACTATAGTCTGGACTATAGTCTGAACTATAGTTTGGACTATAGTCTGGACAATAGTTTGGACTATAGTCTGGACTATAGTTTGGACTATAATTTGGACAATAGTTTGGATTATAGTTTGGACTATAGTTTTTTTTTGGACTATAGTCTGATCTATAGTCTGGTCTACAGTCTGATCTATAGTCTGGACTATAGTTTGATCTATAGTCTGGTCTATAGTCTGATCTATAGTCTGGTCTATAGTCTGGACTATAGTCTGATCTATAGTCTGGACTATAGTCTGGACTATAGTCTGAACTTCGTTTGGACTATAGTCTGGACTATAGTTTGGACTATAGTCTGGACTATAGTTTGGACTATAGTTTGGACAATAGTTTGGATTATAGTTTGGACTATAGTGTAGACTATAGTCTGATTTCTAGTTTAGACTATAGTCTGATCTATAGTCTGGACTATAGTCTGATCTATAGTCTGGTCTATAGTCTGATCTATAGTCTGGACTATAGTCTGATCTATAGTCTGGTCTATAGTCTGATCTATAGTCTGGACTATAGTCTGATCTATAGTCTGATCTATAGTCTAGACTATAGTCTGATCTATAGTCTGGACTATAGTCAGATCTATAGTCTGGACTATAGTCTAATCTATAGTCTGGACTATAGACTGATCTATAGTCCAGACTATAGATCAGTCTGGAATATAGTCTGTTCTATAGTCAAGACTATAGTTTGCTCTATAGTCTGATCTATAGTTTGTTCTATAGTCTTAATTATAGTTTGTTCTATAGTCTGGACTATAGTGTGTTCTACAGTCTGGACTGTAGTCTTGTCTATATTCTGGACTATAGACGGGTCTATAGTCTGGACTATAGTCTGTTTCATAGTCTGGACTATAGTCTGGTCTGGCCTACAGTCTGGACTGGACTACAGTCTGGTCTATAGTCTGTTCTATAGTCTGAATTGTAGTCTGGACTATAGCATGGACTATAGCATGGACTATAGCATGGACTATAATCTGGGCTATAGTCTGGATTGTAGTCTGGACTGTAATCTGGATTATAGTCTGGTCTTTGGTTTTGTCTATAGTCTGGACTATAGTCTGGTCTATAGTGTGGACTATAGTCTGGTCTATAGTCTTGACTATAGTCTGGTCTATAGTCTGGACTATAGTCAGTTCTATAGTCTGGACTATAGTCAGTTCTATAGTCTGTTTTATAGTCTGTTCTATAGTCTGGACTATAGTCTGTTCTTTAGCCTGGCGTAAAGTCTATTCTATAGTCTGGAGTAAAGTCTGGTCTATAGCCCAATCTATACACATCATTGGTGCATGGTTTGGACTAATTGTGTACTATAGTCTTGACTATAGTTAGTTAGTTAGTTAGTTTGAAAGGAGGATGTATACACATCAAATCCGAAGAAATACACCTAGGCCTCTATCGGGCCTGTTGTGCGCTCCTTAACCAGTGCCACGGGTGGGAATCGAACCCACCACCTCCGGTCTACCAGACTAGAACACTAACCACTAACCTACCGGAGGCCAGGTCTTGACTATAGTTTGGTGTATAGTCTTGGCTATAGTTATGTAAACTACAGTCTCTTCAAGAACATGTTTTATGCGCCTTTTCTCAAACAAAATTGCTCATGTATTTGAACACAATATAAAGTGAAAGGCTTGATTAAAATTGAATAACCAGGGGATTTGTTACCATAAACATATATCTAATAACAAAGGTCTTCATTTGAAAAAAATATGTATATGTTTTTCTTTTCTTAATAGAAAACATTATTTGAATACAAAATGCAGTTGTCATTGTCACATCATTATGAGTTCGAATAAAATCAATACTTTTTTTTCTTTCAATTTTACACAATTAATGCAATTCCAAACACAAACAAAAAGCCAAATATAGTAAAAACAAGTTTTCACATTGTTTTGTTTTGTTTTTGTTTTGTGTGTTTTCTAACTAACCATGGCTTTAAGTTTAAAGACAAGGTCTCTTAAAAAACATCAGTTAACATTGTTTCCAAACCAAAATGGTCATAAAAAAATTTCGTTAAACATTCGTAAAGATATTTCATGCATTTTATTGATTTTTAAAGAAAACCAGATTAAAATTCAATATTTTCAAAATGAAATTTATTAAGTGTTAAAAAATATTTCAATTTTTTTTTTCAATAAAAAAATATTTGAAAAAAACACTGTGTTCTATATTCTTTTATGACTTTCGAATATATTCTATAATTTTATTACTTATTTTCTTCAACTACTTGAATTTTTTTTTAACTGATAACCTTTGGACAACCTTTTCTAATCTTAAAAAAACTGTTGCTGCTGCTGTCTTAAAATTGGAATAAACATCTTGTTTTTTTTTGCTTCCAATTTTCCTTCAATATTCAACATTTTTAATGAACATTTTAAAAAAATTAATAAAAAAAGGAAAAAAACTGTTATTTTGAAATAAAAATGTTTTTTTATTTTCAAAACTGATAAGACTCAGTTATATTATGAAACTAAGAATAAATGATGACTGAAGATGAATACAAACAAAAACAAAAAAAAAAAAAAATATCATCATTAAAATAAATATTAAATGATGATGTTGAACTTTGGCACCCTTTCGAAAGTCAAAAGTACAACAACAACAAGTAAAAAAACATATATATATTGATATCTGTAAAATACCAGCGATAAGCAGAAAAATTAATTTTTGATTTTATTCTCCATTAAACTCAATGTGTCAGTTAATTTAGGTTTTAAGTATCACCAAGAGACAAGATTAAACATCTTTTTTTATGAAATTTAGAACATTATAGAACTATGTAGGATAATGAAAATTTATGGGTTTTTTTTAATCTACTTAGAAAATAAAGTTTTAGAAGTTTTTACAATATGTTTACATTATTGTAATATTTAGAAACGTTTTAGATTTTGGTCTGAAATATAAAATAGTATTTTATAGTTCGAACAATAATCTAAACTAGAGTATGAACAGTAAGTAGTTCGTTGCGATTGAAATCTAAACTATAGTTCAGTTTTATTCTAGTTCAGTTTTAGTTCAGTTCTAGTTCAGTTCTAGTTCAGTTCAAGTTCAGTTCAAGTTCAGTTCAAGTTCAGTTCATGTTCAGTTCTAGTTCAGTTCTAGTTCAGTTCTAGTTCAGTTCTAGTTCAGTTCTAGTTCAGTTCTAGTTCAGTTCTAGTTCAGTTCTAGTTCAGTT
>NC_060954.1:10439286-10443177 GCF_022045245.1 Lucilia cuprina
AGTTCTGTTCTAGTTCTGTTCTAGTTCTGTTCTAGATCTGTTCTAGTTCTGTTCTAGTTCTGTTCTAGTTCTGTTCTAGTTCTGTTCTAGTTCTGTTCTAGGTCTGTTGTAGTTCTGTTCTAGTTTTATTCTATTTCTATTCTAGTTCTATTCTAGTTCTATTCTAGTTCAATTCTAGTTCTATTCTAGTTCTGTTCTAGTTCAGTTTTATAACTTTAGTGTCATTAAATGACATTTATGATAATTTAACCATTTAAATGATAAAACTCTTTTCATAAACAAATATAAATGTATAATTTTTTCAGAAAGCTCCAACGTACTATTTTGTATTAATCCTAATCCAGATTGTTACAATAGTAAATGATTTTTTATGACAGTTAACTAGAATCGAGTAATACCAGTTATTTTGTATTAATAATCCTCTCTCTATATACAATTTAGATATGTTTTTTAGCGCTAAATTAGAAATTAATTAACATAAAATCCAGATGTTAAAATTTTAATACAATAATTTATATTAACAGAGAAATAAATAAGAACATAGTTAGTAGTAGACAACAGGTGTTACAATTTTTCCACTAATCTGTCTCTTGTAAATTATACAACATGGGAATTAAAATAATAATAAAATTATAAAATGCATTTTAAAGTTATTCAGTTTCAAGTTTTGCAGAAATCCAAGGAATTAAAGGTGTTCGTTTAAAACCAAGAACTCTTTTAACAATTTCTGATATGGGTTAAAGTGTTTTATCTGATTTCTATTTTTAAAACGGTTTTGTTTAGGGATCGATCGTATTATCATATGAAAGACATGTTTACAAAACTAAAAAGTATGATCAACGATACGATCAGGAGTTCAGAAATTCAGTTCCCGATCAAACGTTCTTGGTTACAATACAGAATAATGGAAAATTTAAAATCGTTCCAAGAGTTTCCACTGTAAACGATAAATATTTCAAATATACAATAATATATTTTCTAATAAAAAAACAACAACAACAAATTATTAGTAAATAAATGAAACAATTTGTTTGTTTAAAAGTTGAAGTGAAACAAGTTTTATCTACGTTTAATAGACATAAATTGTTTCGAACGAATAATAAATTGTAATTATGAAAAATCTCTAGCGATTGGTTTAATTTAAATATTAATTAAAATAGAATAAATTAAAAGTTAAATTAAAAACAAAATTTATTAAAAAAAAACTATTAAATAACTAAGTGTCTATTTATTTAAATTTCATTTAAACAAGAAACTAAAGTCAACTGACAAACAAAATCTTGAGTTAAGCTTCAGCCAGATGGCGTGTGTTATCGTAATAATGCAAAGAAATTAAATGAAATTGAAAATGAAATATTTCTGGAATATTTATATAAAACAAAATATATATATACATATAAATTTAAATACCACAAAAACAAAATAAAACAAACAACAGCGAATTTATATTCAAAAATGTTCCAGAAATGATAAGAACAGGGTAATAAAAAAAGTGACCACAGCAAAAATGTCACACCAAATACTTTTGAAATTAATTAAATTGTATGAAAAAGAATGATTGCATAAACAACTATTTAAAAATAAGTTTTAAATTCTAGTAACACGGACCGTAACTAGAACAGAAGTAAGATTGAACTAGAACAGAACTAGAACTGAACTAGAACAAAACTAGAACAGAACTAGAACAGAACTAGAACAGAACTAGAGCAGAACTAGAACAGAACTAGAACAGAACTAGAACAGAACTAGAACAGAACTAGAACAGAACTAGAACAGAACTAGAACAGAACTAAAACAGAACTAAAACAGAACTAGAACTAGAACAGAACTAGAACAGAACTAGAATAGAACTAGAACAGAACTAGAACAGAACTAGAACAGAACTAGAACAGAACTAGAATAGAACTAGAACAGCACTAAAACAGAACTGGAACAGAACTAGAACAGAACTAGAACAGAACTAGAACAGAACTAGAACAGAACCAGAACAGAACTAGAACAGAACTAGAACAGAACCAGAACAGAACTAGAACAGAACTAGAACAGAACCAGAACAGAACTAGAACAGAACTAGAACAGAACTAGAACAGAACTAGAACAGAACTAGAACAGAACTAGAACAGAACTAGAACAGAACTAGAACAGAACTAGAAGAGAACTAGAACTTGAACAGAACTAGAACAGAACTAGAACTAGAACAGAACAGAACTAGAACTAGAACAGAACAGAACTAGAACAGAACTAGAACAGAACTAGAACAGAACTAGAACAGAACTAGAACGGAACTAGAACAGAACTAGAACAGAACTAGAACAGAACTAGAACAGAACTAGAACAGAACTAGAACAGAACTAGAACAGAACTAGAACAGAACTAGAACAGAACTAGAACAGAACTAGAACAGAACTAGAACAGAACTAGAACAGAACTTGAACAGAACTAGAACAGAACTATAACAGAACTAGAACAGAACTAGAACAGAACTAGAACAGAACTAGAACAAAATTGGAACGGAACTAGAACAGAACTAGAACAGAACTAGAGCTTTTTGTAGCTTTTGCTCTTTCTCTAGCTACCGCACTGTCATCTCAGGAAATATATTTAAATCTATAGAAAATGTCTATATAGAAGAAAATCCAAATGTTGACGTTGATGATAAAGATGATCACTATGATTGGGCGCGGGAATTGGACACATTAAAGCCCAACAACAAGAACAACAGTTTTCACCAAACTAATGATCATTGGCAGCATTATAATTTTAATAATCGCGAAGATACTTATGATGTAAAAGAGTATTTTTAAGTTTCCTTTTAAAAGTGGCGGCGGCGTTAAATATTTTATGCGTGTAATGAAAATTTTTTGGGATTTGCAACTGTGTTGCGTCAAGCTGTTTATGTGCTCTAGGAGGAACTATAAAAACTTAAAAATTTAGACATATTTTTTTCGATATCTTTTTACTTGGGGTCCATATCACTACTTTATAAAATTAAATTTTTTGACGAGTTGTATTTAGAAGAAAAGGAAAGAAGCAGACATGTAGACATGATTTTCGTTTTTGTTTTCTATTTTAGCATTTCAAAATTATTTCGATGGTCAAACAAATGATAGCGTTTGGGTTTTGTTTTTAGACAGAATGTTTCCATATGGTTTTAGATGAAAATTCTTTTTATATTTGCAATTTTATTTTATGCTATTTCGCTATAAATTGTAACTACAAATTGCATTTATAAACTATAAAACAGACATCTAGACCAAAAATAAAATATCAAAAAAAAAAAAAACATATTTATTGTTTTTCATTTTTTGTCTATTTATTTTTGCTTCTTTTTGTGTATTTTATTCTAAGAAAGTGACAATATTAAGAACTGACATGTTTTAGATATAAATACGTTACGAATGCGTGTATTTTTATATTGTGATGACGAAGTATGAAATAATTTAAAAATTACAAATTTATGTATGTTTCGTTGTCTAGTGTGGCACTTTTGAGATTTGTGTCTGCATCTAATTTTCAAATGCTTGACTGACTGTTTAGTCTAATGGATTTTTCATTTCATTTTAACTTTATATTTGTATCTTCTTTTAATAGATTTAAATATGAATTTGGCGACATAGGAAACGATTTCATTTGATTAAACTGAACTAGAACTGAACATAACTGAACATAACTAGAACTGAGCTAAACCAGAACCAAACAAGCCCTGAAATAGAACTAAACTAGATCTAGAACTGAACAAAAACTTACCTAGAACTAAACTAAAACCGAACAAGATCACAAAGGGAACTAGAACAGAACTAGAACAGAACAGAACTAGAACAGAACTAGAACAGAACTAGAACAGAACTAGAACAAAACTAGAACAGAACTAGAACAGAACTAGAACAGAAC
>NC_060954.1:10443277-10444401 GCF_022045245.1 Lucilia cuprina
AGTTCTAGTTCAGTTCTAGTTCAGTTCTAGTTCAGTTCTAGTTCAGTTCAAGTTCAGTTCTAGTTCAGTTCTAGTTCAGTTCTAGTTCAGTTCTAGTTCAGTTCTAGAGACTATTTCTTCAAGTGTATCTTGTACTAAGCGTTCTATCTAATTGTAATTTTTATGAGAAAATAATATTATTTCTGCTACTAATTTTAAATCAAAAACCGCTAAATTGTTTATCAAAGAATAAACATGCATTATACATTTTTTTTGCAATGAATTAAATATAATAAATATTATTAAGTATAATCAAATTAATATTTTGGCACATGCAAACTAAACACAAAAAAAATCACAATAAAAATATATTTCATTCATACATTGATTAAACGTAATTTTTGTATGGTTTACATTTTTAGTAGATTAATACAATTTTGTCAGTTTAACATTTAAACATACCTTCAAACTTTTATATATTTAGTTAATTGTATTTCAAATATATATATTTTTTTTGTATAAAATTTTAATTTTTTGCCTACTGTGGCATTTTGCCACCTTATGGTTCTCATATGTTTTTTTTTTTTTTTGCAGAAAAAATATTCTTTTCTTTCTTTGATTTTCAGCTTTGCCTCTTAAAGGCTTCAATTACATTTAACTTGAGGGGTTTTTATACAAAAAAATCTTTAATAAAAAATGTGCTTAAATTGCATTAAAATTTTTTTGTAAATGTGGGAAAATTTTTTGTTTACTCATACAAGTTTACGTTTTTTGTAATTTTCGCAAAATTCAAGCAAAGAAATGTCTTAATTATAGTATTATTAAATCATTTTTTTTAATTTTATTTTAAAGATCATTAAACTTTTATAATGTGTTAAAAGTATTATCATTTCTAATTTCCTTTTTATTACACAGAGAAAATCATTTACATTTTAAAAGTAAAAAATTAGGAAAATTTAGAACTATACTAAGACTGAAATAGAACAGAACTAAAACTGAACTAAACTAGAACTAAAACTAAAACTGAACTAGAACTAAACTAGAACTGAACTAGAACTGAACTGGAACTGAACTAGAACTAGAACTGAACTAGAACTGAACTAGAACTGAACTAGAACTGAACTAGAACTGAACTAGAACTGAAC
>NC_060954.1:10449501-10450832 GCF_022045245.1 Lucilia cuprina
ATAATCAGCCATCGAGAATGATCACCGATCAAACTTTCAACGCACGATCAACAAGAATGAGCGCACGATCAAATTTGATCACTGATCAAGCATGATCACTCCTTTAATAACAAAGTTTTCATTATTAAGTCAAACTTTGAGCGCACGATCAAATTTTGATTTATCAGAAATGTACATGATCACTGATCGAGCATGATTTTAATTTGTTTATTATTAAGTAAAATATAATTGCTCATTTTTTAGTTGATAAAAGACAACAAATTAACAATCTCTTTTTCTTATTTTGAAACTAATGATCTTTACAACGAAAATTTGTTTTAATGAAATTATTAATTAAAATGAATAATTGTTGATTGGTGATCATTTTTCTTGGTTAATAGGCTTTTGAGTTATCAAGCTAATAACCATTAAATTTAAGTATTTCTTTTTTCAAACTACTGTAAAATAAATGATCATTTAACTGAGATGATAATGAGATGTTTTCGAGGCGATTGGTTAAAAATGTTTTAGTTACAGTTTATTGTAATTTGTAATTATGTTAGGTTTGAGGTCATTTGTGTCTTCTTAAACGGTAAAGAGATGATTAATAAGCTTGTACGATCAGTGAAATATTGCAGCAGAAATTCAAAGATATAAATAAAACAAGCAGTAATTATCCCCGGAATCCAAAAAAAAAAAACATTGTATATAAAAGTACTGAGATTATAAAGATCGATCGTTGTAAATTCATCACTTCGAATAGTTGTGCCCGAAGCTATACTTGTAGTCTAGTCAAATATATCAACAGTAAATGATCGTACTTTTGCTCACCGATCGCGGATCTATAAAAGTAATTCAATCGATTGATCCTTAATCTCTCAACTTTATTAAACCTTAAACTACAGTAAAATTTTTACTTAAAAAAGTCGATGACAAATTTTCTATAATTTATTTGTTGTTTAAATGATCATTCTCATATTAAATTTTTGTTTAAGAAAAGAGTGATCTTGCGATCACTCTAAATTAAAGTCAACTCCAGTCTACTATAATTTAGTGAACTATATTCTAATCGACTCGAGTCGACTTTATAATATTCGACTCCAGTCGACTCTATTCTAGCCGACTCCAGTCGATTCTATTCTAGTCGACTCCAGTCGACTCTATTCTAGTCGACTCTACTCTAGTTGACTCCAGTCGACTATATTCTAGTCGACTCCAGTAGACTTTATTCTAGTCGACTCCAATCGACTCTATTCTAGTCGACTCCAGTCGACTCTATTCTAGTCGACTCCAGTCGACTATATTCTAGTCGACTCCAGTCGACTATATTCTAGTCGACTCCATTCTAGTCG
>NC_060954.1:10450932-10457688 GCF_022045245.1 Lucilia cuprina
ACTGAACTAGAACTGAACTAGAACTGCACTAGAACTGAACTAGAACTGAACTAGAACTGAACTAGAACTGAACTAGAACTGAACTAGAACTAGAACTAGAACTGAACTTGAACTAAATTAAAACTGAACTTGAACTAAATTCAAGCCGATCTTGAACTTAAGTAATAGTTCCCAAGATTTTATTGCGTTATTTAGACATTGGTTTGAGTTTTTTTGGACTTTAGTGGTTTGAAATTTTTAGTATTATAATTTCTTCATATAATTATAATTTACCACTTTTTCCACTATTTCTTTTTAAAAGTCATTTTATCTACTTATTATTTTAAATATTTTGTTTAAAACTTGTGGTGGATTACCACAAAAAATGATAATTCGTTTCATGGTGAGAATGTTTATTTTGATATTTAAAAATTTTAAAAATTACACAAAAATAACCACAAATTGATAGCAATTCAAATAATTACATAGTTTTCAAATATTTTTATCAGAAATGTATTAGTAAGTGAATTTCGAATGACATGTTGTGAACAGTTTCTTCCAAAATGTACTTTCTAAACAATTACCTTTGTTCTTAACAAACATTTTGTAATAAGTTATTAGCATTTAACAAATAACTATTAAAAATTGTTCCCAATATCTTCACAAAATGTAGGCCAATATTTATCCTAATAAAAAAGTGTTTCAAAATTATATTTTATTTTTTCACTTAACAAATATATTAGACACGTGTTTAATGTCAATTCTGTTGTAAGAAATTATCTTAACATATCAATTTGTAAATATGAGCACAATATTAAAAGACGTTCTATAGAACATGATCATTACACATTTAAAAGAAACATAAGTTCCAAAATGAAGGGGTAATCACAGACTGTGAATCGTAAAATACAACAGAGAATCAAACGGATTATAGTCCAAAACATAGGTCAGACTGTGAACGAAACTACATGCCAATCTTTAAACAGCAAAACTAAAGTTCATAGCGGACTAAAGAACTCAATATAGACCCTACTTTATACGACAGATTCTAGGCTATAGACTAAACTATAGACTAGATTATATACTAGTCTATAGACTAGACTATGGACAAGACTAAACACTAGACTATAGACTAGACTATAGACTAGACTATAGACTAGACTATAGACTAGACTATAGACTAGACTATAGACTAGACTATAGACTAGACTATAGACTAGACTATAGACTAGACTATAGACTAGACTATAGAGTAGACTATAGATTAGACTATAGACTAGACTATAGACTAGACAATAGACTAGGCTATAGACTAGGCCATAGACTAGGCTATAGACTAGACTGTAGACTAGACGTTAGACTTAACTGTAGACTAGACTGCAGACTAGACTATAGACTAGACTATACACTATACTATAGACTATAATAAAAAATACTTTAGACCAAAATAGAGGCGAGACTCAGGCTAGTCTTTAAATTATATCATGTAACATCTTTCTGAATTGCCTTTAGTTAGTGAGTTATGAAATTTGAAATTTCACGATCTCCATCCCCCCAAAACTGTGATTACCCCTTATAGTGTTTCACATCATTTACCTTTTGTAAACAAATAATAAACATGATATTGTTAAATTAGTGTTATTATTATTTAATGACACAATTCTCTACAAAAAAAAAAAACATTATTAAAAACTATGATATTTAATAAGATAAGTAGCTTAAACGGTTGTATGTGATCGTAAATATTTCTCTAATAGAAATACGACTTGACAATTCTTTTGATAAATGAAATTGTTTTCAATAGTTTTTCTTGCAATTGAGATAACAGGTGTTGGTGTGATAGATAAAAAAATAGGTTTAAAAAAGTTGATAGAAAGAATTTTTATTTTATTAATTGGTTTTAAAGAAATATTCTCTGAAAGAGATTTCTTGCTATTTTTAATGAATTTAAATGATCATTATTAGTTCCGGTTAATTATGATGACCATTTCGGTATTGATGGCGCACGTTTTTTGTTAACGTTTAACATATTTGGTTTCTGTAGAGTAAATTTATGGAAGATATTTTAAAATAGATATTTAATTGCTTAGATCTGTTCAGTCAGTTCCGTTTTGAATCTTTTACATATAAATTTAATTATTACAAATTTCTAACACGTTTCGTATTCTCATGGTGGGTCATTAATGGCGTCTTAAGAAGACATTTTTTTTGATTATTTTTGTATTGAACAAATTATTTTGTACTAATATGAAACAAACATAAGAAATAGTTTCGATAGAATTCAACATCCGCAATTAAATTATTTACACAAACTAAAATTCCAACGACAAAGGCAAAAAACCAAAAAAAAACAAAAAAAAAAAATATGTCGTCACTTGAGAATTTAAAGAATGAATTTTGTTGATTTTTTTTTGTATTTTTATTATTTGGTTTTTGGGTTCTACTGCGCCAAAGACCAGAAATACAGAAAGAAAATCTTAAAATCAAAATTGGCAAACAATACAATGAATGATGGTAGTGCTAGTGGCAACAGAGTGATAGAGAGAGAGAGAAAGAGAAGAGTACGATCATCAAGAAATTGTCTAAATTGACACATCAAACGTCGCGTCTAACGATTGACAATAGGTCGATTCCTATAGACATTATACCAACGCCTCGAGACAAATACTTGTACAACAACAACCATATCAACGACAGAAAACCAAAGTTTTTTTTGTTCCCCTAATTTTTTTCAATTTCAATTTGAATTTTATTTCAATCTACCAGAAATTTTGAAAAATAGTTGTTGTATAAAATGCTACTGAAGAAGTGTATCGTGTAATGAGTTCAATGACCAATATTTGTATTTTAAATTGCATCAATGCATGGGCCAAGTTTTATTTAGTTTATTTCTTGTTTTTTATATATATTTTTTTTTATAAATATATATATTTAGTCTACATCAACTTAAATCGTTATTCAAAATAATATCAGCACAAATAAAGAGATCAGCTCTTATTTATCTTTATTTGTCTTTCCAAAAAAGACATACACTTTTCTATAGAGAAACTGAACTTTCTTTCTTAGGTAGACTGTCTTCCTACTGTCTTCCCAATCGAAGACATTCTCAATATAAGACACAATTTTCTATACAAAACCTGGCTTCCCACTAGAAGAAACACTTATCTATACGAGAACTGTTTTCCCAATAAAAAGATACAGTTTTCTATACGAAAACTGTCTTCCCAACAGAAGAAACTTTTCTATACAAAAACTGTCTTCCCAACAGAAGAAACTTTTCTATACCAAACTGTCTTCTCAACAGAAGTCACACTCTTCTATACAAAAACTGTCTTCCCAATAGAAAACACTTTTCTATACGAATAGAGTCGACTAGAATAGATTCGACTAGAATAGAGTTGACTACAATAGAGTCGACTAGGATAAAGTCGACTAGAATAGATTGAAATAGAATAGAGTCGACTAGAACAGAGTCTATTCTAGTCGACTAGAATAGATTGGACTAGAATAGAGTCGACTAGAATAGAGTCGACTAGAATAGATTGGACTAGAATAGAGTCGACTAGAATAGAGTTGACTAGAATAGAGTCGACTAGAATAGAGTCGACTAGAATAGAGTCGACTAGAATAAAGTCGACTAAAATGGAGTCGACTAGAATAGACTCGACTAGAATAGAATAGATTGGACTCGAATAGAGTCGACTAGAGCAGAGTCGACTAGAATAGAGTCGACTACAACATATTCGACTAGAATAGAGTCGACTAGAATAGATTCGACTAGAATAGATTCTACTAGAATAGAGTTGACTAGAATAGAGTCGACTAGAATAGAGTCGACTAGAATAGAGTCGACTAGAATAGAGTCGACTAGAATAGAGTCGACTAGAATAGAGTCGACTAGAATAGAGTCGACTAGAATAGAGTCGACTAGAATAGAGTCGACTAGAATAGAGTCGACTAGAATAGAGTCGACTAGAATAGAGTCGACTAGAATAGAGTCGACTAGAATAGAGTCGACTAGAATAGAGTCGACTAGAATAGAGTCGACTAGAATAGAGTCGACTAGAATAGAGTCGACTAGAATAGAGTCGACTAGAATGGAGTCGATTAGAATAGATTCGACTAGAATAGAGTTGACTAGAATACAGTCGACTAGAATAGAGTCGACTAGAATAGTGTCCACTAGACTAGAGTCCACTAGACTAGAGTCGACTAGAATAGAGTCGACTAGAATAGAGTCGACTAGAATAGAGTCGACTAGAAAAGAGTTGACCAGAATAGAGTTGACTAGAATAGAGTCGACTAGAATAGAGTTGACTAGAATATAGTCGACTAGAATAGATTCGACTAGAATATAGTCGACTAGAATAGATTCGACTAGAATAGATTCGACTAGAATAGATTCGACTAGAATAGATTCGACTAGAATAGAGTTGTCTAGAATAGAGTCGACAAGAATAGAGTCGACTAGAATAGATTCGACTAGAATAGATTCGACTAGAATAGATTCGACTAGAATAGAGTTGACTAGAATAGAGTCGACTAGAACAGAGTCGACTAGAACAGAGTCGACTAGAACAGAGTCAACTAGAATAGAGTCGACTAGAATAGAGTCAACTAGAATAGAGTCGACAAGAATAGAGTTGACTAGAATAGAGTCGACTAGAATAGAGTCGACTAGAATAGAGTCGACTATAATAGAGTCGACTAGAATAGAGCCGACTAGAATAGAGTCGACTAGAATAGAGTCGACTAGAATAGAGTCGACTAGAATAGAATCGACTAGAATAGAGTCGACTAGAATAGAGTCGACTAGAATAGAGTCGACTAGAATAGAGTCGACTAGAATAGAGTCGACTAGAATAGAGTCTACTAGAATAGAGTCGATTAGAATAAATTCGACTAGAATAGAATAAACTTAAATAGAGTAGACTTAAATAGAAAGGAGTCGACTTAAATAGAGTCGACTAGAATAGAGTCGACTAGAATAGATTCGACTAGAATAGAGTCGACTAGAATAGATTCGACTAGAATGGAGTCGACTTGAATAGAGTAGACTAAAATAGAGTCGTCTAGTATGGAGTCGACTTAAATAGAGTCGACTAGAATGAAGTCTTCTAAAATGAAGTCGACTAGGATAGAGTCTACTAGATTAGACTAAAATAGAGTCGACTTAAATAGATAATAGTCGACTGGAGTCGACTAGAATAGAGTCGACTGGAGTCGACTAAAATATAGTTGACTGGAGCCTACTAGAATAAAATCGACTGGAATCGACAAGAATATTGATGACAAAGGTCGTCATACAATCAAAGTCAAATATTTTACAAGTTTAAAAGATTTTTTTTCTATTGGAATGACAACTAAGTTGTCAAAACCATAGATAAAAAATTATTGAAATTAAATAAAATTCATAATACATAAAAATACAAATAAGGAAACACACCTACTTTTGATTTTACAATATTATTAATAATATTATTATAACGACATAAATTAAATTAAATAAATGAATTTCTAAATAAGACCACAAGATGATGACAGTATTGAAGGGAGCAATAAGAAAAAAATACAAATTATAAACAAATAATCAGCTGTTTGGCATGACAACTAAGAACGAAATGAATTTGCATTAAAACTCAAAATCAAACACCATAAATGGTTGAATGATTATTTAATAATATTTATTGAAAAATACAAAAAAAAATATTAATGAGTGAATGAATGACTAAAACTAAGTTAGTACATGTTTGGGTAAATGAATGAATGAATGACTGAATGAATGACTGAGTAGATGAGTGTGTGACTAAATAATGGAAAATTAAATGGATGAATGCTATACCATACAGTAATTAGAAATAGAATTCTTTATAAAATCATAATTTTTGTCTACAAGAACTATTAAATCTAATATTTACTCTCCAACTATTTGCTGAAATGGACAATTAAATTTTGACAATAAAATAAATTTGTTTCTTAGAATTTGAAACTTAAATCGAATGTCTTTATTACCAAATATTTCATAATGGATTAAGTGTTGCCATTGCCTTTAAACTACAATTCCCAGAATTTTTTTTCCCCATTTTTTCTTTGATTTCATTTCTTTAACAAACTATCGATAGCTATATTTTAAATTTAAAAATTTTAAATAAAATAAAAACAAACATTTCAAAACGTCTGACATCTAGTCAACACATTTCGTAAGCATCAACAAACTATAGACAATCAGACATTTTTGTGACAAAAAATGGAAAATGAAGAAAAAAATCTATTTGATGTTCTAATATTATCTAAAATAGAAATTTTAAGTAAATTTCAACGAAAAGTAAAAATGAGAAAAACAAATTAACAACACATTTTCAAAGAATCGATACAAAAAAGTCTTCTGTTGGGACACAGATTTCGTATAGAAAAGTTTCTTCTTTTGGAATATAGTTTTCGTATAAAAAAAGTGTGTTCTTCTGTGTCGATTTCAGTCGACCGTAGACTAGAATAGTGTCGAAATAGAAGAGATTTGACTAGAATAAATTCAATTAGAATAGATTCGACTATATATATGCGACTAGAATTGATTCGACTAGAATAGAGGCGACTGGGTTCGACTAGAATAAAATCGACAAGAATAGAGTCGACTGGATTCAACTAGAGTCGACTGAAGTCGATTAGAATAGAGTCGACAAGAATAGAGTCGAGTAGAATAGAGTCGACTAGATAGAGTCGACTAGAATAGAGTCGACTGGAGTCGACTAGAGTCGACTAGAGTAGAGTCGACTGGAG
>NC_060954.1:10457788-10459098 GCF_022045245.1 Lucilia cuprina
TAGAACAGAACTAGAACAGAACTAGAACAGAACTAGAACAGAACTAGAACAGAACTAGAACAGAACTAGAACAGAACTAGAACAGAAATAGAACTGAACTAGAACTGATCTAGAACTAAACTATAACTGATTTAGAACTGAACTAGAACATAATTAGAAATGAACTAAAACTGAATTAAAAATCAAGAATTTCGTATTAATTATTTCTGAAAATGTTTTATTAAACATTAATTTTCTTAAAATTTTGTATTTTTTAAATCTTGTCATGTGTTTTAGATTAGTAGCAAATTCTAATCAACTGTCATTTTTTAACAAACTCATAGTGGCAGTGTGATTTGTCAAGCAAGAAAATAATCATTTGCAAAAGAAAAAACCAAAATGATTTCATGAAAACACCATCAAATCACATTAAATATTCTCGAGAATTTTGACAAACATTAAACACTTCTATTTTTGTGGCATACGAGTATTTTTGTAACGCTGTCTGCTTTATGACTTGGAAACATCTTTATTTTTTTTTTATTTTTTGTTGCAATTTTTTGCACATTTGTAAATTTAGTTGTACTTACAAATAAGTACCTTGTACTCTCATATGTAGAGATTTTTTTCTAATTTTATTTATTAGACAATTTTTGTTTAAGTATTTTATTATGTTTGTTTTTTGTTCAACTATTTTATGTTGTAGTTTCCTTATTTATTTGTATTTAAATCAAATGCCACCTCCTACTTCTTGTATTTTGACAAGACAAGTAAGTATTGTGTGCCTTGTGTCTTGTAAACTATGGAGACTTGTGCCTCTGGGCCTTTAGAGCTATTCTACAAACAATGTTTTAATTACATTTTATAACACAGACACAACATCATGCTGTTTTTCCATATGTAATGTATAATTAATGAAATTTATTAAAAAATAAATAAATAAAAACAATACAAGATTTTATTGTAATTTAGTCTAGTTGTAGAAGACAGAAAGATTCACTTTTCTTAGAATATTATAATACTAAAGTTGACTTAATGACACGTTTCTGCAAAAAATGTCTGGCTACAAAATTTATTTTTTTTGGTTAAAAAAAGGACCATTTTACAACAAATTAACGAGTAATGTGCAACAAGTGAATATTTTCTATTAATTGTTCTATTATATTTTAGTTCCAGATTAGTTTTAGCTCAGTTCTGTTCTAGGTCTGTTCTAGTTCTGTTCTAGTTCTAGTTCTGTTCTAGTTCTGTTCTAGTTCAGTTCTAGTTTAGTTCTAGTTCAGTTCTAGTTCAGTTCTAGTTCAGTTCTAGTTCAGTTCTAGTTCAGTTCTAGT
>NC_060954.1:10459198-10460664 GCF_022045245.1 Lucilia cuprina
GTCTAGTCTATAGTCTAGTCTATAGTCTAGTCTATAGTCTAGTCTATAGTCTAGTCTATAGTCTAGTCTATAGTATAGTCTATAGTTTAGTCTATAGTCTAGTCTATATTCTAGTCTATAGTCTAAAGTATAGTTTATAGTCTAGTGTATAATTTAGTATATAGTCTAATCTATAATCAAGTCCATAGTCTTGTCTATAAGTCTAATAAAAACCGTAGAGGCGCTACACTGCACCAAACAGGAAAATATCACCTCAAATGCAAAAATACATAGAATAATAAAAAAATATGACAACTCTTAGAGAGAAAAAAATAATGCTAAAAATATATCTAAAAATAATTTGTTATCAAAACCAAAAAAAAAACTATTAAACAAATCAAATAAAAAGCTGGTTCTTAAGGTATGAATAGATATATATTTTTTTAAATATTCGATATGACACCTGCTTTAAGGTTGTATTGCCAAGAAACCTATTCATTCATACAAACACTTACATCTAAAAGTGGCTGCCAGTTTATGGACAAACATTATATGAGAGAGTTTTTAACAGGACAATCTTACAAACGTACTCGTTTTATTTTGTACAAGTACGAGGTACCAATAACATTATGTTGTAAATAGTTGGTTGTTGGAACATGAACGGTATGCAACGAAATATACTGCAACATATAAATATTGTTGCACACCAATTGAATGGCGTTACTGTGGTAGCCAGGGTCTTAAGACTGAGTGGTGGCAGTGTTTAATATGCAGATTGCGTTCTTGCAATGTTCAGTCGATTATTAAGGTTTTTTATTAACTTTTTTCTTCAAGTTATACTATTTGAAAAAGTTGGATATTGTAAACTTCTTAAGAGATTTGTAACATGCTGAAATGAAAACTTCATAAACTTTGATTGATTTTTTATCGACCTCATAAGATTAATATAGTGTATATTGCAATTTCGTACTAATCTCTACGATTTTTTATTCTGAAGAAGTTTCTATAATATAAAATATAATACAGGAATAATCGCATTTAGAACCAATATCTTCTCATCTTAACCATTATCAATATGTATTAAGATTGCTGTTGTTGTTTTCAGTTTAAAACAAAAATAGTTTTCTGTTTCCTTCTTTCATTTAACAATTTTTTTTTTCATCAACAAAAGTTTTTTAATTAAAAATAACATACATCGTACATCTTTTGTAATACATTTTAAAACTAAAACTCGAATTTGAATTATGATCTCTGAGAGATATGAATACAACGGGTAATCGTTACAATACCTTAACACAGAACTAGATCAGAATTAGAGCAGAACTAGAACAGAACAAGAACAGATCAGAATTAGAGCAGAACTAGAACAGAACAAGAACAGACCTAGAACAGAACTAGAACAGAAATAGAACAGAAATAGAACAGAACTAGAACAGAACTAGAACAGAACTAGAACAGAACTAGAACAGAACTAGAACAGAACTAGA
>NC_060954.1:10460764-10470057 GCF_022045245.1 Lucilia cuprina
ACTATAGACTAGACTATAGACTAGACTAGACTGTAGACTAGACTATAGACTAGACTATAGACTAGACTATAGACTAGACTATAGACTAGACTATAGACTAGACTATAGGCTAGACTATAGGCTAGACTATAGACTGTTCTGCTGTTCTGTTCTAGTTCTGTTTCAGTTATGTTCCAGATCCTTTACGATTTACTTTAGTCCCATATTAGATTATAATTAAGATTGCTGGCAATATAATTTAATGTAGCTTTTTCAAAAGTCTTCAACTACTCCCCATTATATAACACCTTGACTTGTTTCTTTAAATTTTGTTTTAAACTTTTGCCAGTTTCAAACAGGAAGGACTCGTTTGCTACATTTTGAATAATGACAACAAGCTAAAGAAATACAACGACAAGCTAAAAAATGTTGGGCTAAGAAGTTCTGGCCAAAAAGCAATATATATACAGAATGGAGGTTTCTTTTCAAGCCACATTCCTTAAAAAAAAAAAACAAGAACTGAACTAAAACGGTTTATTTAGATTTGTTATTGCTTTTTTTTTCTTACGATTTGAATAATAATTTATGACATTTTAGTTATTGTATAATAAGTATTTATTAATTGCTGAGTTAAAGTAATAAATTTTCCAAAAAAAAAAGTTGGCAAATGACATAATTCCATTAAAATTTGCAAGGTTTTTAAAAATAAATTTTGAAATAAAAAATTTAAGACATTACGATTAGGCAAACTAGGATTAATAAAACTTTGTATGAATAAACCAGACTTTTTAGGAAAAAAATTATTTAGTTGTAAGTAAAACTGTATGGAGTTGTCTTCATAAATCAAAATTTAATAGAAACCTAAAGAAAACATTAAAGAAAAATTATACAATAATTAACAAAAAACAAACTAACTTTTAAAAAAACTAAAACATGTCCAGACTAACAGCCACACGTGCTTGTAAATTTTAAATTAATTGTTTACTTTTTTGCTTATAGTTTATTTCAAAAAAAAAAAAATTCTGTTTAAAACTTATATACAACAAGTATTTAATAGTTAACTTAAGTTTATAATGAATATTTTCCATTTGTTATGGGTTGCATGCCTCCAGCTAAATTCAGAGCATTAAACTTTACGAAAATAGAAGAAGAAGTAAAGAACTATTATGCATGAAACCCAACCAACGTCATGAATGATTAATAATTATTGTTTTTACTTTTAAAACAATATTAAAAGAGCGAAGTTTTTTGTTATTGAAATTAATTAATTTATACAGTAATTGTTTTCTATTTTCTAACAAAGTTTTTTTTTATTAAAGATAAGGAAAGTTATAAAAAGACATTACATTAGAATAGGCTGTTGTTCAGCCTATGGACTCGACTATAGAATAGCCTATAGACTAGACTATAGACTAGACTATAGACTAGACTATAGACTAGACTATAGACTAGACTATAGACTAGACTATAGACTAGACTATAGACTAGACTATAGACTAGACTATAGACTAGACTATAGACTAGACTATAGACTAGACTATAGACTAGACTATAGACTAGACTATAGACTAGACTATAGACTAGACTAAAGACTAGACTATAGACTAGACTATAGACTAGACTATAGACTAAACTATAGACTAGACTATAGACTAGACTATAGACTAGACTATAGACTAGACTATAGACTAGACTATAGACTAAACTGTAGATTAGACTATAGACTAGACTATAGACTAGACTATAGACTAGACTATAGACTAGACTATAGACTAGACTATAGACTAGACTATAGACTAGACTATAGACTAGACTATAGACTAGACTATAGACTAGACTATAGACTAGACTATAGACTAGACTATAGACTAGACTATAGACTAGACTATAGACTAGACTATAGACTAGACTATAGACTAGACTATAGACTAGACTATAGACTAGACTATAGACTAGACTATAGACTAGACTATAGACTAGACTATAGACTAGACTATAGACTAGACTATAGACTAGACTATAGACTAGACTATAGACTAGACTATAGACTAGACTATAGACTAGACTATAGACTAGACTATAGACTAGACTATAGACTAGACTATAGACTAGTCTATACACTAGACTATAGACTAGACTATAGACCAAACCATAGACTAGACTATAGACTAGACCGTAGACTAGACTATATACTAGACCATAGACTAGATTAAATACTAGATTACATTATAGACTACATTATAGACTAGACTTTAGACTAGACTATAAACAAGATTATAGACTACACCATAGACTAGACATAAAATTAGATTATGGGCTAGACTGTATTCAAAGTGAAACTGCTTAAAAGACGTCAAACAATCATGATTTACAATAATTATGCATGTTCTAGTATTCAGATGACCTGCTCATTAAGAACAATTAAAATTCTAGAGTTTTTGTTTTAACTAATCACAAAAAGGTGACCTGTTTTAAATATTCAAATATTATGTTAACCCAACAAAGCTTTAAAATCCATTATTACAACAAAGAACCCGAAAAAACAGATTTAGTTTAAAATTTAAATTCGTTAACGGTTTAAGAAGTAAAAAAAAAGACCAACAATGAAATCAAAACTAGTTTCACTAAGAATATATTGATCAAATTGGAATAAATATAAAACAAGAATTCTAAACAAATGTTTGAATACACAACTGTCGGACGGTATGCCAAAAGGCATTTTAAACAATTTAAATGTTGTTTCTTTTGCTTACATTGTTGTCATTTGAGTTTTTGTTTTTTTCTTCTACTGTTAACAATAATAAAATGAAAATTAAGGTGTATCTATCTAGTTTGATACATATTTGACTTGTATCAATTTTTGTAATGCTTGTTTTGTATTTGTACTTGTTGTTGTTTTTGCTGTCATAAAACGTCAGACAACCAAATCGTGTTGACCACCTGAAAACAGTATAAAGAAAAAAGAAAAGAATTGTGACCAAAATTGATTTTGGTTTCTTTACATTTTGATGTTAACAGGTTCTTAAAATATGTTTTTTTCTTTGTTTTGTCTTAGGACCCTTTACTAATGGGGTTAAGGTATTAATGGCTGAATTCAATGATATGTAACATTACGAGTTACATAGTCATGCTATAGTGTAATCTATTGTAGAGACTATAGAATAATCTATAGTCCAGACTTTAGACTAATCTATAGTCTTTAGTATATACTAATCTATAGTCTATACTAATCTATAGTCCAGACTATAGAATAAACTATAGTCGAGACTAATCTATAGTATTTAGTCCAGACTGTAGACTAATCTATAGTCTTTAGTCCAGACTATAGATTAAGCTTTGGTCCAGGCTATAGAATACTCTATAGTCCAGACTATAGAATAACTTATAGTCCAGACTATAGACTAATCTATAGTCAAGACTATGGACTTATCTATAGTCCAGACTATAAACTAATCTATAGTCCAGATTATAGATTAGTTTATAGTCCAGACTATAGACTAATCTATAGTCAACACAATAGACTAATCTATAGTCAACACAATAGACTAATCAATAGTCCAGACTATAGACTAATCTATAGCCCAGACTGTAGACTAATCTATATTCCAGTCTATAGACTAATCTATAGTCCAAAAGTCCAGACTATAGATTAATCTATAGTCTATTCTAATCTATAGTCCAGACTATAGACTAATCTATAGTCCAGACTAAAGACTAATCTATAGTCAACACAATAGACTAATCAATAGTCCAGACTATAGACTAATGTATAGTCCAGACTATAGACTAATCTATAGTCCAGACTATAGACTAATCTATAGTCCAGACTATAGACTAATCTATAGTCCAGACTATAGACTAATCTATAGTCCAGACTATAGACTAATCTATAGTCCAGACTATAGACTAATCTATAGTCCAGACTATAGACTAATCTATAGTCCAGACTATAGACTAATCTATAGTCCAGACATAGATTAATCTACAGTCCAGACATAGACTAATTTATAGTCCATACTATAGGCTAATTTATAGTCGATAATATAGACTAATATATAGTCCAGACTTTGGAGTAATCTATAGTCCAGACTATAGACTAATCTATAGTCCAGATATAGACTAATCTATAATCCAGACATAGACTAAGTAATCTACAGTCCAGACTATAGGCTAATTTATGGTCGATACCATAGACTAATATATAGTCCAGACTTAAGAGTAATCTATAGTCCAGACATAGACTAATCTATAGACCAGATTTTGGACTAATGTATAGTCAAGACATTAGACTAATCTCTAGTCCAGACTTTGGACTAATCTCTAGTCCAGACTTTGTACTAATACATAGTTCAGACCATAGACTAATTTAAAGTCCAGATTATAAACTAATCAATATTCGAAGTAATAGTACTTAGACTAATCTATACTCCAGACTATTAGGCTCCAGGCTAATCTATTGTCCAGACTTTTGACTAGTCTTAAGTCCGACTTAAATACGAACTATTGTGCAAATTATAGTGGAGATATAGTTCAAACTATAGAACACACTATAGAGCAAACTATAGTCCTCAGTATAGTCTCAACTATAGCGCAGAGTAACTAGTCCCTAGAAGTCGACTTTGACCATACCTTTTAATTGACATTCTACCTGATTTTTTTCGGTCTACATTTTGGAAGTTGTTTTTTTGTTCTTGTGTGTAAAATTTATGTCTTTAGATTTTTGTTATTGGAACTTAAAGTTTTAAATTATTGGATTTTTTTGTTATATTCGAAAATTAATTTAATTGTTTGGGGTTTTTTTCGGTTCAACCTGATTTCAAATACTTCAAAAGAATTTATAATAGAAAAACCGTTTTTTTTTGTGTTAATGACATATTTTGATACATTTTATTTCTTTGTTTAATGGTTCTTTTTTAGGCATTAACAAGTCAGTTTGAGGCCAAGAACTACTGGAGAATTAATGACCTCCAATCAAAATCGTGATTTATCAACTGGTAAGTTATTTTAAAGAGATTTAAATGAAATAATATAATTTGAACAAATCTTATTAAACAGTTCAGGGTGATTATAATTTCTATAAGGATTAAGATTCAGTTAACTTTAAATAGAGGTTTAGGGAAACTAGTTACTGAAATGCTTACAAAGACTTTAATATCCAATTCAATCAATAATTACCTTTTTTATAACTGTCAATGTTTCTGCCAAACTTTTAAATGATTATGTCAACAATTTGTCAATTTGCTAATATTTAACACCACCAACATCCAGATGGCAAATAAGTTTTGGAATGTGGCTTAAAGTTATTTTAGAACAAGCTCTTTTTATGACTTCCTTGTATATTTACATACATTTAATATTTAATAACAAGAAACAACACTTGTTTAAACTATTTTATATGTAAATTACCTAACTTTACTTATGTAAACATCTGTGTGTGTGTGCGTTAGTTAAATTAAATATATTTATTTGAATTCAAACTACTTTATAATGCATAAATTAAGAAATAATACAAACATTTTGTTCATGTCTTTCTATAAATCCATAAAAATTTTGAAAAAAAAAATTAATAAAAGTTGTTGGTTTACGCATACACTCTGTACAGAATGAAAAATTTAATGTTGGATAACCCAACAAACATTAAGGTTTAAAGAAAATTAAGAGACTATAGTGTAGTCAAGTCTATAGACTAGATTAAAGGCTAGACTATAGACGAGACTATAGACGAGACAATTGAGTAGACTATAGACCAGATTATAGACTAGACTAGAATAAAGACTAGATTAAACACCGAAGTTTAGACCAATAGCTAGATTAAAGATTAGGCTATTCATTAGAATAGAGAATATACTATATACCAGACTACAGTCTAAACAATTATCGAGATTACAGAATAAACTACAGGATAGCATATGGACTATATTATAATCTAGATTTTACATTAGGTTATATATTAGACTATTTAATAGACTGAATTATATACTACACAATAGACTATGGATTAGACTATAGACTAGACTATACACTAGACTATAGACTATACTATAGACTATACTTTAGACTAGATTATAGTGTAGACTATGGACTAGATTATAGAGTAGACTATAGACTAAACAATTGACTAAACAATAGAGTATTCTAGACTAAAGACTAGACTATAGACTAGACTATAGACTAGACTATAGACTAGACTATAGACTAGCCTATAGAATAGACTATAGACTAGACTATAGACTAGACTATAGACTAGACTATAGACTAGACTATAGACTAGACTATAGACTAGACTATAGACTAGACTATAGACTAGACTAGACTATAGACTAGACTATAGACTAGACTAGACTAGACTAGACTAGACTATAGACTAGACTATAGACTAGACTATAGACTAGACTGTAGACTAGACTAGACTAGACTATAGACTAGACTATAGACTAGACTATAGACTAGACTAGACTAGACTATAGACTATAGACTACACTATAGACTACACTATAGACCAGACTATAGACTACACTATAGACTAGACTATAGACTAGAATACAGACTAGACTAGAATAGTCTAGTCTATAGACTAGATTATAGACTAGACTATAGACTAGACTATTGACAGACTATAGACTAGACTATTGACTGGACTATAAACTATATTTTTGACTACACTATAGACTATTGACTTGACTATAGACTAGACTATAGACTTGACTGTAGACTAGACTATAGATTAGACTAGTCTGTAGACTGGACTATAGACTAGACTATAGACTAGACTAGTCTGTAGACTGGACTATAGACTAGACTAGACTATAGACTAGACTTTAGACTAGACTGTAGGGAGGACGATAGTGCGTTACTAAGAGACCAAAAATTTCACTTTTACTGTAAATTCTCTAAGGTTCAGCGAATAAACTACTTTAAGACCTACAAGAGTACTTTTTAACAATTAGTACCAAGTTATTTTCTAGAATTTAATTTATGACAAAGTCTGGGAAGTTTATTTTATTTCTATGCGAATTTCTTTTTCATACACATTACCTATTCACGACTTTTAATATCATTTTAAAGTCCATTAAATTCAATTTCTGTTACACCATTTCCAAAACTAACAATTCTTATATAAACTATATGCAAAATTTGTTTTCTAAATAATTTACCTTTTTTTCGTTCTAGAATTTAATTAAAATATTTTTAAATTTGCATCTAGTTTTTTTCTGCCAAATAAAACAAAAATCATATTAAACAATTCATTGGACTTTTTGAAATTTTAATTCAAATTCAAACATCCGGTTAGTAGAATTGTTAAGAAGACATTGTTTCAACATATGCATGGATTCATATCCTGTGTTACAATTGTGTTCGAATTCGATATTTTTTTTTTTGCATAAATTTTAGTTTAGCTTATAGTTTTGAAATAAAATAAAAAAATAAGCCTGCCTGTTCTTTAATTCTTAAGCATAGACAAGGGGTGCAATGCCCTTTTTTTGCATTCAAATTCTTATTTGTCGTTTGTTTGAATAATATGAAATTGAAAAAAATATATAATGCATATGAACAAGCGGATATAGGGAATGGATAGATGGCTGGCTCGTTGTTTGGTGTTAAATGTTCTGTTGTTCTGAATTTAATTCTAAAATTCACTTAGTTTATTTGTGCTTTTCTTTTATTTTATACTTTGAACACAACAAAAAAATATATTTTACTGTTAGTTTTGTATGTATTTCTTTCTTTTGGGTTCTAAAGTCAAGAAGGTCGTATATATTTGTATACGTTTTTTTCCTCTGATTATTGTTGTTGTTATTGTTCCAAAGTGTTGTTTACATAAATTTATTTTTGGTGTCTTTTAGAAATGTTTGGCATACGTAAGTGGAGCAAAAATACTGCATTATTAATTTAGTTTTTATTTTTCCAAATACCTCTACTGACAGTGAGGAATAAAAATAATAGAGAAACTGGCAACTTTATTTACACAAAAACTATAATCGAAAAGACTATAGAATAGTCTATAGTCCAGACTATAGAATATACTTTAGATCAGACTATAGATAAGTTTTCAAATCACACTAATAATAGCCTTATGATAGTCCATATTCCAGTCAAGAAAATAGTCTATAGTCCAGACATAATCGTCTATAGTCTGAACAATAGAATAATCTTTAATCAATAATAGCACACACTATAGACTAGTGATTAGTTTTTGTCTAGATTATAGAAAAGTCTTTAGTCTAGACTATGGAATAGACATTAGTTCGAACTATGGGATGGTATTTAGTCCGACTATAGAATAAACCTGAGTTCAGACTATTAAAAATTCTTGACTATAGAGGAGTATGTAGTCTCGACTATAGAAGAATCTATAGTCTGGACTATAGAAGAGTCTATAGTATGGACTATAGAAGAGTCTATAGTCTGGACTATAGAAGGGTCTATAGTCTAGACTATAGAAGAGTCTATAGTCTAGACTATAGAAGAGTCTATAGTCTAGACTATAGAAGAGTCTGTAGTCTGGACTATAGAAGAGTCTGTAGTCTGGACTATAGATGAGTCTATAGTCTGGACTATAGAAGAGTCTATAGTCCTGACTATAGAAGAGTCTATAGTCTGGACTATAGAAGAGTCTATAGTCTGGACTATAGAAGAGTCTATAGTCTGGACTATAGAAGAGTCTATAGTCTGGACTATAGAAGAGTCTATAGTCTGGACTATAGAAGAGTCTATAGTCTGGACTATAGAAGAGTCAATAGTCTGGACTATAGAAGAGTCTGTAGTCTGGACTATAGAAGAGTCTATAGTGTGGACTATAGAAGAGTCTATAGTCTGGACTATAGAAGATTCTATAGTCTGGACTATAGAAGATTCTATAGTCTGGACTATAGAAGATTCTATAGTCTGGGCTATAGAAGACTCTATAGTCTGGACTATAGAAGAGTCTATAGTCTGGACTATAGAAGAGTCTACAGTCTGGACTATAGAAGAGTCTACAGTCTGGACTATAGAAGAGTCTGTAGTCTGGACTATAGAAGATTCTATAGTCTGTAGTCCAGACTATAGAAGATTCTATAGTCTGGACTGTAGAAGAGTCTATATTATGGACTATAGAAGATTCTAGAGTCTGGACTATAGAAGAGTCTATAGCCTGGACTATAGAAGAGTCTATAGTCTGGACTATAGAAGAGTATAGTCTGGACTATAGAAGAGTCTATAGTCTGGACTATAGAATAGTCTATAGTCTGGACTATAGAATAGACTATAGTCTGGACTATAGAATAGACTATAGTCTGGACTATAGTCTGGACTATAGTCTGGACTATAGTCTG
>NC_060954.1:10470157-10480872 GCF_022045245.1 Lucilia cuprina
GACTAGACTATATACTAGACTATAAACTGGACTATAGACTAGACTATAGACAAGATTATAGATTAGACTATATACTAGACTATAGACTAGACTATAGACTAGACTATAAACTAGACTATAGACTAGACTATAGACAAGATTATAGATTAGACTATAGACTAGACTATAGACTAGACTATAGACTAGACTATAGACTAGACTATAAACTAGACTATAGACTAGACTATAGACTAGACTATAGACTAACCTATAGACTAGACTATAGACTAGACTATAGTCTCGACTATAGACTAGACTATAGACTAGACTATAGACTAGACTATTGACTAGACTATAGACTAGACTATAGACTACACAGTAGACTAGACTATAGATATAGGTTTATTTTAGTATCTTAGTTTAGTGTAATCTTTAAGGACCTCTGATCAGTATTCTATATTTGTAATAGTATTGAATTGTAGGTGCTTTAAACATAGGTTTAAATGTATGTTTGCTGGGTACATCTGTCTGAGTATGGGTTTTTAGTATCTATAGAAGTGTATAGATATTTATGTTTTTGTTAAAGATAAGTATCTTTCAATATGTTGACAATTGTCTTGTTATTATTTTTTAACACTTTGTGTATATTTTTTTGTAATTTCTTTTTTTTTGTAAATTTAAACACCAGACAAACACAACGGGGCTGGTTGGCTGGCATACATATAGAAATACATATTTTCAAACACTTTTTAAATACATTCAAATACAACTCTCGTACAACTTAAAAATGTACCACCTATTCGATACTATCTATATATGTATGTATGTATGTATGTATGTATGTATGTATGTATGTATGTATGTATGTATGTATTTATGTATGTATGTATGTATGTATGTATGTATGTATGTATGTATGTATGTAAATATGTGTGAGTTATTGTAACGTACGTTTGTCAAGTCTACCATTGAACTGAACATTTTTGAGTTTGAATTTGAATTTTTTTTCTTTAATATCTTTTTATCCGTAATTCTTGTATTCGTACACATATTCGTATTGGGTGTTGTAGCCAAATAGTAGTAGTAGTTGTAGCAGTTGTTTAATAATCTTTGGTGTTGAAATTTGATCTGTTTATTCATAAATATTATTATCTTTTCTTATTATATATTTTATTATAAATATATTTTAGTGTTTTTTTTTCTTTTCATAATTTATTTTTTTTGTGCTCCAAATACATTGAACTTTTGTAAGAAATAAAATATTAAAAAAAAATAAATTAAATTGTATAAATGAAAAGTTGTTTAAATTTTCAACATAAATCTACATAAATTACTTTAATATATTAAATATTAGCATGAAATTTATTCAATATTCTGTTTGAAGTTAATTGGAAAAAATATCAATTTTATATTTATATTTATGCAAATAATTAATTGCTAAAAGTCATAATATGATTTTACAAATTAAAAAAAAAAACATATATTTAGGCTCAAACGATAGAATTTTTAATTGGTCAAGACAAGAGTACAGATTGTAGAGTAGAGTTAAGACTAGAGTAAAGACTATTGAAAAGATTACAGCATGGACTATAGACCAAACAAAAAAACGTACAATGTACCAGTCTGCAGTGTAGACAAAAGAACAGATTTTAGTCTAGATAACACATCAGCCTATACAGTAGACTTTAGACTAGACATTAGACTAGATTATAGACTAAAATATAGTCTAAACCATAGACTGAAACATAGATTGGACAATAGACTAGCCGTTAGAGTAGACTATAGCATAGACTATAGACTAGACTAGACTAGACTAGACTATAGACTAGACTATAGACTAGAGTATAGACTAGACTATAGACTAGACTATAGACTAGACTATAGACTAGACTATAGACTAGACTATAGACTAGACTATAGACTAGACTATAGACTAGACTATAGACTAGACTATAGACTAGACTATAGACTAGACTATAGACTAGACTATAGACTAGACTATAGACTAGACTATAGACTAGACTATAGACTAGACTATAGACTAGACTATAGACTAGACTATAGACTAGACTATAGACTAGACTATATACTAGACTATAGACTAGACTATAGACTAGACTATAGACTAGACTATAGACTAGACTATAGACTAGACTATAGACTAGACTATAGACTAGACTATAGACTAGACTATAGACTAGACTATAGACTAGACTATAGACTAGACTATAGACTAGACTATAGACTAGACTATAGACTAGACTATAGACTAGACTATAGACTAGACTATAGACTAGACTATAGACTAGACTATAGACTAGACTAGACTATAGACTAGACTATAGACTAGACTAGACTAGACTAGACTAGACTATAGACTAGACTATAGACTAGACTATAGACTAGACTGTAGACTAGACTAGACTAGACTATAGACTAGACTATAGACTAGACTATAGACTAGACTAGACTAGACTATAGACTATAGACTACACTATAGACTACACTATAGACCAGACTATAGACTACACTATAGACTAGACTATAGACTAGAATACAGACTAGACTAGAATAGTCTAGTCTATAGACTAGATTATAGACTAGACTATAGACTAGACTATTGACAGACTATAGACTAGACTATTGACTGGACTATAAACTATATTTTTGACTACACTATAGACTATTGACTTGACTATAGACTAGACTATAGACTTGACTGTAGACTAGACTATAGATTAGACTAGTCTGTAGACTGGACTATAGACTAGACTATAGACTAGACTAGTCTGTAGACTGGACTATAGACTAGACTAGACTATAGACTAGACTTTAGACTAGACTGTAGGGAGGACGATAGTGCGTTACTAAGAGACCAAAAATTTCACTTTTACTGTAAATTCTCTAAGGTTCAGCGAATAAACTACTTTAAGACCTACAAGAGTACTTTTTAACAATTAGTACCAAGTTATTTTCTAGAATTTAATTTATGACAAAGTCTGGGAAGTTTATTTTATTTCTATGCGAATTTCTTTTTCATACACATTACCTATTCACGACTTTTAATATCATTTTAAAGTCCATTAAATTCAATTTCTGTTACACCATTTCAAAACTAACAATTCTTATATAAACTATATGCAAAATTTGTTTTCTAAATAATTTACCTTTTTTTCGTTCTAGAATTTAATTAAAATATTTTTAAATTTGCATCTAGTTTTTTTCTGCCAAATAAAACAAAAATCATATTAAACAATTCATTGGACTTTTTGAAATTTTAATTCAAATTCAAACATCCGGTTAGTAGAATTGTTAAGAAGACATTGTTTCAACATATGCATGGATTCATATCCTGTGTTACAATTGTGTTCGAATTCGATATTTTTTTTTTTGCATAAATTTTAGTTTAGCTTATAGTTTTGAAATAAAATAAAAAAATAAGCCTGCCTGTTCTTTAATTCTTAAGCATAGACAAGGGGTGCAATGCCCTTTTTTTGCATTCAAATTCTTATTTGTCGTTTGTTTGAATAATATGAAATTGAAAAAAATATATAATGCATATGAACAAGCGGATATAGGGAATGGATAGATGGCTGGCTCGTTGTTTGGTGTTAAATGTTCTGTTGTTCTGAATTTAATTCTAAAATTCACTTAGTTTATTTGTGCTTTTCTTTTATTTTATACTTTGAACACAACAAAAAAATATATTTTACTGTTAGTTTTGTATGTATTTCTTTCTTTTGGGTTCTAAAGTCAAGAAGGTCGTATATATTTGTATACGTTTTTTTCCTCTGATTATTGTTGTTGTTATTGTTCCAAAGTGTTGTTTACATAAATTTATTTTTGGTGTCTTTTAGAAATGTTTGGCATACGTAAGTGGAGCAAAAATACTGCATTATTAATTTAGTTTTTATTTTTCCAAATACCTCTACTGACAGTGAGGAATAAAAATAATAGAGAAACTGGCAACTTTATTTACACAAAAACTATAATCGAAAAGACTATAGAATAGTCTATAGTCCAGACTATAGAATATACTTTAGATCAGACTATAGATAAGTTTTCAAATCACACTAATAATAGCCTTATGATAGTCCATATTCCAGTCAAGAAAATAGTCTATAGTCCAGACATAATCGTCTATAGTCTGAACAATAGAATAATCTTTAATCAATAATAGCACACACTATAGACTAGTGATTAGTTTTTGTCTAGATTATAGAAAAGTCTTTAGTCTAGACTATGGAATAGACATTAGTTCGAACTATGGTGGATGGTATTTAGTCCGACTATAGAATAAACCTGAGTTCAGACTATTAAAAATTCTTGACTATAGAGGAGTATGTAGTCTCGACTATAGAAGAATCTATAGTCTGGACTATAGAAGAGTCTATAGTATGGACTATAGAAGAGTCTATAGTCTGGACTATAGAAGGGTCTATAGTCTAGACTATAGAAGAGTCTATAGTCTATAGTCTAGACTATAGAAGAGTCTATAGTCTAGACTATAGAAGAGTCTGTAGTCTGGACTATAGAAGAGTCTGTAGTCTGGACTATAGATGAGTCTATAGTCTGGACTATAGAAGAGTCTATAGTCCTGACTATAGAAGAGTCTATAGTCTGGACTATAGAAGAGTCTATAGTCTGGACTATAGAAGAATCTATAGTCTGGACTATAGAAGAGTCTATAGTATGGACTATAGAAGAGTCTATAGTCTGGACTATAGAAGGGTCTATAGTCTAGACTATAGAAGAGTCTATAGTCTAGACTATAGAAGAGTCTATAGTCTAGACTATAGAAGAGTCTGTAGTCTGGACTATAGAAGAGTCTGTAGTCTGGACTATAGATGAGTCTATAGTCTGGACTATAGAAGAGTCTATAGTCCTGACTATAGAAGAGTCTATAGTCTGGACTATAGAAGAGTCTATAGTCTGGACTATAGAAGAGTCTATAGTCTGGACTATAGAAGAGTCTATAGTCTGGACTATAGAAGAGTCTATAGTCTGGACTATAGAAGAGTCTATAGTCTGGACTATAGAAGAGTCTATAGTCTGGACTATAGAAGAGTCTATAGTCTGGACTATAGAAGAGTCAATAGTCTGGACTATAGAAGAGTCTGTAGTCTGGACTATAGAAGAGTCTATAGTGTGGACTATAGAAGAGTCTATAGTCTGGACTATAGAAGATTCTATAGTCTGGACTATAGAAGATTCTATAGTCTGGACTATAGAAGATTCTATAGTCTGGGCTATAGAAGACTCTATAGTCTGGACTATAGAAGAGTCTATAGTCTGGACTATAGAAGAGTCTACAGTCTGGACTATAGAGAGTCTACAGTCTGGACTATAGAAGAGTCTGTAGTCTGGACTATAGAAGATTCTATAGTCTGTAGTCCAGACTATAGAAGATTCTATAGTCTGGACTGTAGAAGAGTCTATATTATGGACTATAGAAGATTCTAGAGTCTGGACTATAGAAGAGTCTATAGCCTGGACTATAGAAGAGTCTATAGTCTGGACTATAGAAGAGTATAGTCTGGACTATAGAAGAGTCTATAGTCTGGACTATAGAATAGTCTATAGTCTGGACTATAGAATAGACTATAGTCTGGACTATAGAATAGACTATAGTCTGGACTATAGTCTGGACTATAGTCTGGACTATAGTCTGGACTATAGTCTGGACTATAGTCTGGACTATAGTCTGGACTATAGTCTGGACTATAGAAAAGTCTATAGTCTGGACTATAGAATAGTCTATAGTGTGGACTAAAGAATAGTCTATAGTCTGGACTAAAGAATAGTCTATAGTCTGGACTATAGAATAGTCTATAGTCTGGACTATAGAATAGTCTATAGTCTGGACTATAGAATAGTCTATAGTCTGGACTATAGATTGGTCTATAGTCTGGACTACAGATTAGTCTATAGTCTGGACTATAGAATAGTCTATAGTCTGGATTATAGAATAGTCTATAGTCTGGACTATAGAATAGTCTATAGAAAAGAAATAGAAAAACAAAAATTTATTTTAATCAACATTTCTAGTCCACCAAAAAGTATTAATTTCACAATTTTAAACTTACTAAATCATGCTAAACTTATAACTAGTTATAATCACTCTATCATTACCAACATAAAATGTTTTTATGTTAAAGTGCTTTAAATATTGCAATTAACCAATAAATCCAACATCTGGTTAAAATAAAAAAAATTGGCAGCTGATGCCTATTTTGTGTGTAAGCAGATAAACTAGTAAGATTATGTTTTTTTGTAGGATGTAACTAGTTCACTTTTTTTATTAGTTATGAGATTTTTTACACTTGAACAAGCAAATTTTTAATGACACACGCGATGTCTGTATTACTATATATATGAACTGGAACTAGTTCTGTTTATAGTTATGTCTAGTACAGACTGTGAATAGTCTATAGTCCAGACTATAGAACAGTCTATAATCCAGACTTTAGAATAGTCTATATTTCAGACTATAGAATAGTCTATAGTCCAGACTATAGAACAGTCTATAGTCCAGACTATAGAATAGTCTATAGTCCAGACTATAGAAGAGACTATAGTGCAGACTATAGAATAGACTATAGTGCAGACTATAGAATAGTATATAGTTCAGACTATAGAATAGTTTATAGTCCAGACTATAGAATAGTCTATAGTACAGACTATAGAATAGTCTTTAGTCCACTATTCTATTACTTTATTTACACAAAAACTATAATCGAAAAGACTATAGAATAGTCTATAGTCCAGACTATAGAATATACTTTAGATCAGACTATAGATAAGTTTTCAAATCACACTAATAATAGCCTTATGATAGTCCATATTCCAGTCAAGAAAATAGTCTATAGTCCAGACATAATCGTCTATAGTCTGAACAATAGAATAATCTTTAATCAATAATAGCACACACTATAGACTAGTGATTAGTTTTTGTCTAGATTATAGAAAAGTCTTTTGTCTAGACTATGGAATAGACATTAGTTCGAACTATGGGATGGTATTTAGTCCGACTATAGAATAAACCTGAGTTCAGACTATTAAAAATTCTTGACTATAGAGGAGTATGTAGTCTCGACTATAGAAGAATCTATAGTCTGGACTATAGAAGAGTCTATAGTATGGACTATAGAAGAGTCTATAGTCTGGACTATAGAAGGGTCTATAGTCTAGACTATAGAAGAGTCTATATTCTAGACTATAGAAGAGTCTATAGTCTAGACTATAGAAGAGTCTGTAGTCTGGACTATAGAAGAGTCTGTAGTCTGGACTATAGAAGAGTCTATAGTCCTGACTATAGAAGAGTCTATAGTCTGGACTATAGAAGAATCTATAGTCTGGACTATAGAAGAGTCTATAGTATGGACTATAGAAGAGTCTATAGTCTGGACTATAGAAGGGTCTATAGTCTAGACTATAGAAGAGTCTATAGTCTAGACTATAGAAGAGTCTATAGTCTAGACTATAGAAGAGTCTGTAGTCTGGACTATAGAAGAGTCTGTAGTCTGGACTATAGATGAGTCTATAGTCTGGACTATAGAAGAGTCTATAGTCCTGACTATAGAAGAGTCTATAGTCTGGACTATAGAAGAGTCTATAGTCTGGACTATAGAAGAGTCTATAGTCTGGACTATAGAAGAGTCTATAGTCTGGACTATAGAAGAGTCTATAGTCTGGACTATAGAAGAGTCTATAGTCTGGACTATAGAAGAGTCTATAGTCTGGACTATAGAAGAGTCTATAGTCTGGACTATAGAAGAGTCAATAGTCTGGACTATAGAAGAGTCTGTAGTCTGGACTATAGAAGAGTCTATAGTGTGGACTATAGAAGAGTCTATAGTCTGGACTATAGAAGATTCTATAGTCTGGACTATAGAAGATTCTATAGTCTGGGCTATAGAAGACTCTATAGTCTGGACTATAGAAGAGTCTATAGTCTGGACTATAGAAGAGTCTACAGTCTGGACTATAGAAGAGTCTACAGTCTGGACTATAGAAGAGTCTGTAGTCTGGACTATAGAAGATTCTATAGTCTGTAGTCCAGACTATAGAAGATTCTATAGTCTGGACTGTAGAAGAGTCTATATTATGGACTATAGAAGATTCTAGAGTCTGGACTATAGAAGAGTCTATAGCCTGGACTATAGAAGAGTCTATAGTCTGGACTATAGAAGAGTATAGTCTGGACTATAGAAGAGTCTATAGTCTGGACTATAGAATAGTCTATAGTCTGGACTATAGAATAGACTATAGTCTGGACTATAGAATAGACTATAGTCTGGACTATAGTCTGGACTATAGTCTGGACTATAGTCTGGCCTATAGTCTGGACTATAGTCTGGACTATAGTCTGGACTATAGTCTGGACTATAGAAAAGTCTATAGTCTGGACTATAGAATAGTCTATAGTGTGGACTAAAGAATAGTCTATAGTCTGGACTAAAGAATAGTCTATAGTCTGGACTATAGAATAGTCTATAGTCTGGACTATAGAATAGTCTATAGTCTGGACTATAGAATAGTCTATAGTCTGGACTATAGATTGGTCTATAGTCTGGACTACAGATTAGTCTATAGTCTGGACTATAGAATAGTCTATAGTCTGGATTATAGAATAGTCTATAGTCTGGACTATAGAATAGTCTATAGAAAAGAAATAGAAAAACAAAAATTTATTTTAATCAACATTTCTAGTCCACCAAAAAGTATTAATTTCACAATTTTAAACTTACTAAATCATGCTAAACTTATAACTAGTTATAATCACTCTATCATAACCAACATAAAATGTTTTTATGTTAAAGTGCTTTAAATATTGCAATTAACCAATAAATCCAACATCTGGTTAAAATAAAAAAAATTGGCAGCTGATGCCTATTTTGTGTGTAAGCAGATAAACTAGTAAGATTATGTTTTTTTGTAGGATGTAACTAGTTCACTTTTTTTATTAGTTATGAGATTTTTTACACTTGAACAAGCAAATTTTTAATGACACACGCGATGTCTGTATTACTATATATATGAACTGGAACTAGTTCTGTTTATAGTTATGTCTAGTACAGACTGTGAATAGTCTATAGTCCAGACTATAGAACAGTCTATAATCCAGACTTTAGAATAGTCTATATTTCAGACTATAGAATAGTCTATAGTCCAGACTATAGAACAGTCTATAGTCCAGACTATAGAATAGTCTATAGTCCAGACTATAGAAGAGACTATAGTGCAGACTATAGAATAGACTATAGTGCAGACTATAGAATAGTATATAGTTCAGACTATAGAATAGTTTATAGTCCAGACTATAGAATAGTCTATAGTACAGACTATAGAATAGTCTTTAGTCCAGACTATAGAATAGTCTATAGTTCAGACTATAGAATAGTCCATTGTCCAGACTATAGAATAGTCCATTGTCCAGACTATAGAATAGTCTATAGTCAAGACTATAGAATAGTCAATAGTCCAGACTATAGAATAGTCTACAGTCCATACTTTAGATTAGCCTATAGTCCAGGCTATAGAATAGTCTATAGTCCAGACTATAGAATAGTCTAAAGTCCAGACTATAGAATAGTCTATAGTTCAGACTATAGAATAGTATTTAGTCCAGACTATTGAATAGTCTACAGTCCATACTTTAGAATTGCATATAGTTCAGACTATAGAATAATCTATAGTCCAGACTATAAAATAGTCTATATTCCAGACTATAGAATAGTCTATAGTCCTGACTTTGGAATAGTCTATAGTCCAGACTGTCACCTTTATTTAAATTAAGACTTAACTTATTCTAAATGGGAAGAATGTAAACAGGGAACCAGATTGTAGCTTATTGAGTAATAAATTTGAATAAAAAGGGGTACTTGATCCCTTGTATTCAATAAAATTTTGTGTGATGGCAATTTAGTGACAATGCGCAGCTGCAGAAAAAGTTTGATTTTAATTTCAAAATACACCATTTTGTGGTCCATTTTGAAATAATCATCCACCAATACGTTTACGAAATGAACTATTGCATTTTTGTACTTATTTGGTATCATTTGTATCAATTGCTTAAATTTCCATAGAATCATAATGAAATCTCTTAACACCTTGGGCCCACCTGGTAATATGTTAGTTTTTATATATTTTGCTCTAAACTCCAATCTGTCCCGAGAAAAATTTGTATTTCCTACACTTTTTTTCCTACCTTTTCTTCTATTGCTGCAAAATTTAAGGAAATTTTACAAAATCAATTGAAAGTGCCGGGCTAGCTCTGTTCAGTAACTTTATTTTCAGAAATTTTAGATTTCTTAAATTTTCCTCATTTATTAATTTCAAATTAATTTCCCTCCAAAAATCTAAATTTGTCAACATCTAAATCTTTTTTTCCTAATTTTTTCACCAAAACTCAAGGCTAAAGCCATAAATTTCTTTAACGTTCAAAAAATATTTTGTAATAAAATAAATTTTCAGGTATTTTACTACTTAATACTCAGAGGAAAAGAGACATTAATATTTATAGCTTTTCCGATTTTGACATTCGGAAAAATTAAGAAAGGAATAATAACACAAAATAAAACAGAAAATTAAAAAAAAAAGTAATAAAACAGAATAAATTAAATGTTTAGTGATGACAAATGAATGAAAACTTTTGGCAGAAATAAAAATTAAGTTTATAACAGATCTTTCGGAATACGTAATATCTATCAGTAGTGCTGGAAGAAAGGTTACGC
>NC_060954.1:10480972-10481195 GCF_022045245.1 Lucilia cuprina
AACAGAACTAGAACAGAACTAGAACAGAACTAGAACAGAACTAGAACAGAACTAGAACAGAACTAGAACAGAACTAGAACAGAACTAGAACAAAAATAGAACAGAACTGGAACAAAACTAGAACAGAACAGAACTAGAACAGAACTAGAACAGAACTAAAACAGAACTAGAACAGAACTAGAACAGAACTAGAACAGAACTAGAACAGAACTAGAACAGAACT
>NC_060954.1:10481446-10483496 GCF_022045245.1 Lucilia cuprina
ACAGAACTAGAACAGAACTAGAACAGAACTAGAACAGAACTAGAACAGAACTAGAACAGAACTAGAACAGAACTAGAACATAACTAGAACATAACTAGAACAGAACTAAAATAGAACTAGAACAGAACTAAAACAGAACTAGAACTAGAACAGAACTAGAACAGAACTAGAACAGAACTAGAACAGAACTAGAACAGAACTAGAACAGAACTAGAACAGAACTAGAACAGAACTAGAACAGAACTAGAACAGAACTAGAACAGAACTAGAACAGAACTAGAACAGAACTAGAAAAGAACTAGAACAGAACTAGAACAGAACTAGAACAGAACTAGAACAGAACTAGAACAGAACTAGATCAGAATCAGAACTAGAACAGAATCAGAACTAGAACTAGAACAGAACTAGAATAGAACTAGAACAGAACTAGAACAGAACTAGAACAGAACTAGAACAGAACTAGAACAGAACTAGAACAGAACTAGAACAGAAATAGAACAGAAATAGAACAGAACTGGAACAGAACTAGAACATAACTAGAACAGAACTAGACCAGAACTAGAACAGAACTAGAACAGAACAAGAACAGAACTAGAACAGAACTAGAACAGAACTAGAACAGAACTAGAACAGAACTAGAACAGAACTAGAACAGAACTAGAACAGAACTAGAACAGAACTAGAACAGAACTAGAACAGAACTAGAACAGAACTAGAACAGAACTAGAACAGAACTAGAACAGAACTAGAACAGAACTAGAACAGAACTAGAACAGAACTAGAACAGAACTAGAACAGAACTAGAACAGAACTAGAACAGAACTAGAACAGAACTAGAACGGAACTAGAACTAGAACAGAACTAGAACAGAACTAGAACAGAACTAGAACAGAACTAGAACAGAACTGGAACAGAACTAGAACAGAACTAGAACAGAAATAGAACAGAACTAAAACAGAACTAGAAGAGAACTATAACAAACTAGAACGGAATTAGAACAGAACTACAAGAAAACTAGAACAGTACTAGAACAAAACAGAAAATAGAAAAGACCAAAAACAGAACTAGATCAGGACTTGAACAGAAACAAACAGAACTATAAAATCCGCCCAATACAATGTTTAAATAATCTAAATCTTTTTTTTTAATCAGTCATAGTAATTCCTCTAATTTTCCTCATAGACTTTTCGAAGTGTCTGCACGAGAGACGGTTGTCATTTTGCGGTTTAAAAGTTTTTTTTTTCTTAGTTCGGTCTGTATATATAATTCGTATTATGCTACGACTTTTGCCATCATGCACTCACTCCCTGTATAAGTTTATTTGTTTATACGCCTTTTGGATTATAATATTGTAATTTTCAACATTTGCGGTTTAACTGTTAGTTTTTCTGTATTTTGTATTTGACACACTCGCACATACACACATAAATACATCCCTAAAATTAGGTTATGTATGTTCATTTTATGTATTTTAATGCCTTTTTGTGGCGGAATAATAAAATACAATTACATAGAAATCGATATGATAATAAAACTTTGGGGTTTTGAATAACTAAAAAGAAAAAAACCAAAACAACACTTTTGCTAAAAAACAAACATTTAAATATTGTAGATTATTATAATTGCAGATAATTTGTCATTTGTTAAATGGTTACAAATTGGTTTTGAGTTGTGATAGTAAATTCAATTTTTTTTTATATCAGAAGGTGATTTGGTATTCTTGAAATTTAAAAAAGATAATTTAATTTCAAGTGTTTTTTTAAGAAAACATTAAAAACATTTTAGTTCAGTTTTATTTTAGTTCTAGTTCAGTTCTAGTTCATTTCTACTTCAGTTCCAGTTCATTTCTAGTTCAGTTCTAGTTTAGTTCTAGGTTAGTTCTAGTTCAGTTCCAGTTTAGTTCTAGTTCAGTTCTAGTTCAGTTCTAGTTCAGTTCTAGTTTAGTTCTAGTTCAGTTCTAGTTCAGTTCTAGTTCAGTTCAGTTCTAGTTCAGTTCTAGTTCATTTCTAGTTCAGTTCTAGTTCAGTTCTAGTTCAGTTCTAGTTCAGTT
>NC_060954.1:10483596-10485260 GCF_022045245.1 Lucilia cuprina
CAATAGTCTAGTCTATAGACTAGTCGATAGTCTAGACTATAGTCTAGTCTATAGTCTAGTCTATAGTCTAGACTATAGTCTGGACTATAGTTTATATTATAATCTAGTCTATATTCTAGTCTTTATTCTAGTCTATGGTCTAGTCTATAGTCTAGTCCATAGTCTAGTCTATAGTGAAGTCCATAGTCTAGTCTATAGTCAAGTCAATAGTCTAGTCTATAGTCGAGTCTATAGTCGAGTCTATAGTCTAGTCTATAGTTTAATCTATATTCTAGTCTAGAGAGGTGTCTTTAGTCTAGCCTATTGTCTAGTCTATAGTCTAGTATTCATCCTATTCTATAGTCTAATCTATAATCTGGTCTATAGTTTAGTCTATAGTCTAGTATTTAGTCTATTCTATAGTCTAATCTAGTCTATAGTCTAGTCTATAGGCCAGTTTGGAGTAGAGTCTATAGTCTAGTTTATAGTCTAGTCTAAGGTCTAGTCTATGGTCAGGTCTATAATCTATTTTATTCGATAGTTTTCTATAGTATAGTAGAAAAGCATACCTTCCCTATTTATAATATCTCTACACTATTACATACAAATAATTACAATTTCAGCGACAATTTTTCATTCAACTCGTGTAATTTTCTTTTTATTCTCGTTCGTATGAAAACGATGACAAAATTAAAATTAACCAAAAAAGAATTTCTAATTTTTCATTGTGTTTGTTGTTTTTTTCTTTTGTTTAAAAACATTTACACAAAAATAACACACAGCAATGTTTTTCTGAGTGTGTTATTTTTTTTGTATGAAAATAAAATACATTTTGTATACGTATTTTGAAATTTCCGCATTTTCCTCTTTGCTTAAATAAAAATCGCCTAAAAGCACGCAACAATTTTAGTTTGAATATCTCGTTGTGTTTTGTTGTATTATCGCCCTACAGTTCTATGCAATTGTTGACTCAAACTAAAGGATATTGCTATAATTTTTAATTGATCCTTCACTAGTTTAAGGGATCCACACTTCACCTTATGATCTATATATTCTGCATTGTAAAAGATCTTCTTGAGCTTAACAAAGAGACGCACATTGACTCTGTCAAAACTTCTAGGTTGTTTAGTTTGACTACTTTTTCGTTTAGGGCAAAACTTTTTTGAAAATTAAAATTGCACAAACATATTTATATACGAGTTCTGTAAAGGAAACTGATTTTTTCTTAAAATATTCTACTACTTATAGAGTTGTCATTTGTATTATTTGGTATGCAAGCAGAAGAATTACATTTTTATGTTGTATGTTTGTTTGTGCAAATAAAAACGTTTTTCAAAGCTTAGTCCTGAATAAAGGACCTTATTCTGGTACTTTTTTTTGCTTCTTTTTATAATTGTTGTTCCAATATGTATTGTGACAATAAAAAGTCAATACAAACGCCTTGCAAAGCCGGGCACAATTCAGAACAGTAGGGTCTATGTCCTTTTAAGACAATTTTTATGAGAAAGAATTAAAATAAAATTTAAACAACAAGAACTAGTTTTGTTCTAGAACAGAACTAGAATAATACCAGAACAAGACTAAAACAGAACTAGAACAGAACTAGAACAGAACTAGAACAGAACTAGAACAGAACTAGAACAGAACTAGAACAGAACTAGAACAGAACTAGAACAGAACTAGAA
>NC_060954.1:10485360-10485637 GCF_022045245.1 Lucilia cuprina
GTTCTAGTTCTGTTCTAGTTCTGTTCTAGTTCTGTTCTAGTTCTGTTCTAGTTCTGTTCTAGTTCTGTTCTAGTTCTGTTCTAGTTATGTTCTAGTTCAGTTCTAGTTTAGTTCTATTTCAGTTCTAGTTCAGTTCTAGTTCAGTTCTAGTTCAGTTCTAGTTCAGTTCTAGTACAGTTCTAGTTCAGTTCTAGTTCTGTTCTAGTTCTGTTCTAGTTCTGTTCTAGTTCTGTTCTAGTTCTGTTCTAGTTCTGTTCTAGTTCTGTTCTAGTTCTGT
>NC_060954.1:10485790-10488788 GCF_022045245.1 Lucilia cuprina
CTGTTCTAGTTCTGTTCTAGTTCTGTTCTAGTTCTGTTCTAGTTCTGTTCTAGTTCTGTTCTAGTTCTGTTCTAGTTCTGTTCTAGTCCTGTTCTAGTTCTGTTTTAGCTTTATCCTAGTTCTGTATTCTAATTCTTTTTAGTTCTGGATCAATATCACGGATCCAAACTGTCGGGTAGGAACCATTCTCTTAACAATTACATGTGTTGTGTATGTTACCCAGTCTGTTCCATTTAATTTCATTCTTTTTCACACCCTTTACTTGTTTGTTTTTCTTGTCTCAAGTAGCATTCTATTAAAGTAGGTTTATCCTCGTTCTCAGACGAATAGAAACTTTGAAATCAAAGGTCGACATGACTGGAACTCTAGACAAAATAGGAATTTTGTCAAAATTATTGCTGTGTACTAGAAGAATACTTAGCTGATTTGATTTGTTCTCTATTAACTATAAGTGCCGATCGCTGTTGTATACCATGTAATATGCGCGTTTATAAATTTAGTTTTAGTTTTGTATTTATTGTTATTGAAAAAAACAACACTGCACTTGTATGTGTTTTTTTCTTGATATTTTCATTGGCAGTCATCATCAACATCGTCATTATATTTATTCTATTATAATTCTGTTACCATGTAGTTTTTTATTTTTGTTGTTGCTGTTATCCTAGTTATTGTTTTCTGAAAAAAGGACTATTTATCTATTTGAGTGTATTTCTGTTTATTTTTTTTTTATAAAAAATAATAAACTCAATGTATGGTTTCCTTGGTTGTATGACACCAAAAAAAATATTGAATTTCAATAAGAATTTAATAAGAGAAAAATAAAAAAATAAACACCACAGGAACTACTACAATGTATAAAAATTATAACAGTTAACTAAAGGATCTTATGAATGAAATCATACTTAGGAAAAGTACATATTTATAAATGAAAATTTAAATTGATTTATAAATAAAAATAATTTATTGAACAGCGGGTATCAATGATCTAATAATGGAATGATTAAAGAACTAAAGGGGTGCATAAAAATAAACTTCTTTAAGTAAGTGGGAAAATTTTCTAGCAACACCAAAGAACTGAGTAAGAAAATTGAACAAGAACTGATCTACAACTGAACTAGAACTGAACTAGAACTGAACTAGAACTGAACTAGAACTGAACTAGAACTGAACTAGAACTGAACTATAACTGAACTAGAACTGAACTAGAACTGAACTAGAACTGAACTAGAACTGAACTAGAACTGAACTAGAACTGAAATAGAACTGAACTAGAACTGAACTAGAACAGAACTAGAATTGAACTAGAACTAAAAAAGAACTGAAATAGAACTGAACTAGAACTGAACTAGAACTTACTAGAACTGAACTAGAACTAGAACTGAACTAGAACAGAACTAGAACTGATCTTGAACTGAACTAGAACTGAAATTGAATAAAACTAGTACTGATCTTAAACTGAAGTAGTTATGAACAAGTTTTCTTTAATTTCGATTTTTTTTTTTAAATTTATCAAATCAAAAATGGCCATGAGATAAAACTTTTTATTCTTAAAATAAAATCTTTCCAACAAAGTTAATCAACAATTTACATGCATTGAAAGTAAAATGAGTGTTCAAAATTTATAAAATTTAAAAAAAAAACAAACATCACAAATGAAAAGAAAAATGAATTTATAACAAACTAATCGCACACACATGAATCATCTATAAATTGTCACCTCAATCACTGTGAATCAGAGTCATCACGACAATAAAATTAAATTAAAATGTATTGTTCCTCTAAAATTTAAATGGTGCAGACAGAAATCCACAAAAAAATATATTTAAATAAAATCGACAACATAGAAAGTTTTTTTTTTCTTTTCATTTTCATTTCTTAAAAAAGCAACACTCCACCACAAATGAAAAAAAGAGATAAATTTCCAAAATTTCATGTGACATTTTCTTAATATTTTTTTTTTTCTTTGGTTGTATTTATATTTAAGTATTCATAATTTATACATTTTAATGATCTCTGCGTTTATCCCACAAATATTTTAGTTGGATTTTTACGTTTGAGTTCAGAGGAAAAACATTTTTTATGAAGGTTTCTGTGTGTTTTTTTTTTGTATTATTTTCTTGTTCGTTTTCACACGTGTTAAATTTTTTCGTGATTTCTTAATGTTTGATCACGGTGATAATAATCGCTTTTCAAGAGTTTCAATATTTTCGGTTGTCAGAAAGAATTGCCTTTAAATAAAATATATATTTTTTTTTTTGGAGGGAGAATTGTAGTGTAGGTAGACATTGTCTTTGCTTTAAAGGAAATAAATCATGAAATATATTGTAAAAGTCATTACCGAACAAAATAAAAGAAAAGTTTAAATCTTTAGATTAGTGTTAATTGAACCGTTTTTTGACATTTTTCTGGGGGAACACAAATTTGTTTTGAAAGATCTATGATCTATAGATAAAGACCGAACTCTGGGGCTCTATATGTTCTTAATTTAGAAAATATTTGAACATTATTCCTCTTTACCCAGATAATATTCTCTCAAACAACATGATTTGCTTAAGTTCTCCTTCAAATTCTTATTAAATTCTTGTCCTTAATTTAATAGAATTTTTATAAGTTTTAATTGATATCAAACGAAAGGAAGTCACAATTACAATCATTTAACCATGAGTGGATGCATGTTAGTATGTTTAACCTCCCCTCCGCCCTCTTAATTAACTAACTAGCTTGTTGTTGCCTCTTGGAGTTAATAATTTAATTAAAATAATTGTATAATCAAGCTCGAATGTAAGCATATCCTTTGATAATATACTTACAGCCAAAGACAACCCTATATTTAGTCATATATACCCGGCAGTTCTGTTGTGCAACTACATTTGAAACTGTAGGAAAATCAAGTTCTAGTTCTGTTCTAGTTCTGTTCTAGTTCTGTTCTAGTTCTGTTCTAGTTTTGTTCTAGTTTTGTTCTAGTTCTGTTCTAGTTCTGTTCTAGTTCTGTTCTAGT
>NC_060954.1:10488888-10500009 GCF_022045245.1 Lucilia cuprina
ATAGACTAGACTATAGACTAGACTATAGACTAGACTATAGACTAGACTATAGACTAGACTATAGACTAGACTATTGACTAGACTATTGACTAGACTATTGACTAGACTTTAGACTAGACTATAGACTAGACTATAGACTAGACTATGGACTAGACTATAGACTATCCTAAAGACTAGTCCATAGACTAGACTGTAGTCTAATCTTTAGACTATAAACTTGACTATGAACTAAACTATATACTAGACTATAAACTAGACGATAGGCTTGACTATATACTAGACTATAAACTAGACTATAGACACTACCCTATAGATTATAGCCTATAGACAATAGACTAGACTATAGACTAGGCTATAGACTAGACTTTAGACTAGACTATAGACTAGACTATAAACTAGACTATAGACTATCCTAAAGACTAGCCCATAGACTAGACTACAAACTTGACTATGAACTGAACTATATACTAGACTATAGACTAGACGATAGACTAGACGATAGACTAGACTATAGAATAGGCTATAGACTAGATTATAGACTAGACTATAGAATAGGCTATAGACTAGATTATAGACTAGACTATAGACTAGGCTATAGACTAGACTATAGACTAATGTGTATACTAGACTATATACTAGACTATAGACTAAACTATAGACTAGACTATAGACTAACCTATGGGCTTGACTATATACTAGACTATAGACTAAACTATAGTTTTAACCATAGAATGGAATATAGGCAAGACTATAGACTAGACTATAAACTAGACAATAAACTAGACTAGACCATAGACTAGAATATAGTTTAGACTATAGACTAGACGATAAACCATTCTAAAGAGTAGACTAAAGACTAGACTTGACTGCATTCTATACTGTAGACTAGACTATAATTTGACTATGAATAAAACTTTAAACTAGATTATATACTAGACTATATAACAAACTGTAGACTAGACTATATATCAGATTTCCATATTAGACTATAGGCTAGACATAAGACTAGACTAAATGCTAGACTAAAGCCTAGACTAAGAACTGGACTAAAGATTAGACTAAGGACTAGACTATAGACAATACTGTGGATAAGACTAGATACTTTAGCATGGAATAGACTATAGACTAGATTATACACTAGAATATAGACTAGACTATAGACTAGACTATAGATAGATAGTAGATTCTTTACTTTACTCAAAAAACGCCACTGATTGATTAAGGTGCCATCTGTGTGTCAAAATTAGTAACTCCAAATTAATGATTTAGTATGGGACTGCTTTAACACTTATTATTGAGATAATATACTGTTTTACCGAATGAATAAAAAATGTTACTGCATTATTATTAAAGAAACCGCATTAACAAAATGTCTTTGCTATAACTAATAGATTTAACGGTTAAGCAGTTTGGCTGAGTTATTGTAGTTTTGTTAAAACAGTGCTTGTATTGCCGTTATTGCAATGTATTAGGATGTCAAAGCAGTTCATTGGGAAAATATTGCAGTTAAAATAGTTTTAGTTAATCTAATAATCTCTTTTAGATTAAACTGCTGTAACATTTGTATAACAGTGTTGCCCGTTTTATCATTGATAATTCTTCCAATTTGAAGTGTAATAACACAGTTCAATGCAATGAGATTGTCGTTAAAGCAGTGACCTCGATTTTATTTTTTATCGTTAAAGCAGTTTAATCTTGTTTTCTGTTACAATTAAAACACATTTTAAAAGTTGTTTTTTTGTTTTTTTTTTATTTATCCAACATGAAATTGTGGAAGTTTTTTTGTGGTATTTTTCGTATGTTTTTGTTGTTGTTTTTAATATTTATATATATGTATTGTATGTTTTTTTTCTTCTTTTAATTATAAGTATGTATGTTTAATTTATTTTGTTACGTTTGAATAAAAGTTATTTTTTTTATATTTTTTTTACTTAGTATGCAATTTAATAATGATTAATGAATTTATTTTATCATTCAATGTTGTTGTTTTTCATTTTGATATTGATAATATGTGATTTTTTTGTTACGCTAATACATATTTTTATTTTAAATATGATAGAATTATTTAGGTTAAATTGAAATTGTTTATGAATAATTAATATTGGTTTTAATTTTCTTGTATATTTTGTTTTTTTTTGCCATATTTCTCATACAATAGATTTTAATTTGCATCGAATATTTTGTTTGCTATTTTTTTTTTAATTTTTCAAAAATTTTTTTTATAACCTGACATTTAATGAAAAAGTTCACAACTAATTTTTTTATGTGTTTTTTTAGGGTATAATTTCTTTTAAGTATAAAAAAGTTTTTAAGTTTGTTTTTTTTTTTTAATTTGGAATGATATTTTTCTTCATTGTGCGAAAGTTTTTTTGTTATATATTTTTTAATGTTTTTTTATTAATTTAATTTTTTTATAATAATGATGATAATGATTTTTTTGTTAATATTTGGTTTGTATGAGGTTTTTTTTTAATGAATTTTATGCATGAATGTATGAGTTAATTTATGATTAAGATTAGATTTTGATTTTATGTTTAAGAGATTTTTTTATGTTCTATTTTCTTTGTTTTTCTTAATTAATGTTTAAAAAAGTTTAATTTGTTAAAAAAAAATTTGAGTTAAAAATGCCTTTTTTTGTGTGATTTATGAAAAATATATTAAAAATCTTTAAAAGCTGATAAAATTTATTTAGTTTTACTTTATAAGCAGAACTACATACATATAGACTAAACTATTGAAGACCAAGTCTGTTCTATAGACAAGACTCTAGTCTGATCAACAGTTAAAACAAGACTGTAGTCTGGGCTATAGACAAGGCTCTATTCTGGTCTATAGACAAGACTCTAGCCTGGTCTATAGACAAAACAAGATTATAGTCTGCTCTATAGACAAGACTCTAGTCTAATCTATAGCCAAGACTCTAGTCTGGTCTATAGACAAAACTCTTGTCTGATCTATAAACAAGACTCTTGTCTGATCTATAAAAAAGACTCTTGTCTGATCTATAAACAAGACTCTTGTCTGATCTATAAACAAGACTTTTGTCTTATCTATAGACAAGACTCTTGTCTGATCTATAGACAAGACTCTTGTCTGATCTATAGACAAGACTCTTGTCTGATCTATAGACAAGACTCTTGTCTGATCTATAGACAAGACTCTTGTCTGATCTATAGACAAGTCTCTTGTCTGGTCTATAGACAAGACTCTAGTCTGGTCTATAGACAAGACTCTAGTCTGGTCTATAGACAAGACTCTAGTCTGGTCTATAGACAAGACTCTAGTCTGGTCTATAGACAAGACTCTAGTCTGGTCTATAGACAAGACTCTAGTCTGGTCTATAGACAAGACTCTAGTCTGGTCTATAGACAAGACTCTAGTCTGGTGTATAGACAAGACTCTAGTCTGGTCTATAGACAAGGTCTATAGACAAGACTCTAGTCTGGTCTATAGGCAAGGTCTATAGACAAGACTCTAGTCTGGGCTATAGACAAGACTCTAGTCTGGTCTATAGACAAGACTCTAGTCTGGTCTATAGACAAGACTCTAGTCTGGTCTATAGACAAGACTCTAGTCTGGTCTATAGACAAGAATCTAGTCTGGTCTATAGACAAGACTCTAGTCTGGTCTATAGACAAGACTCTAGTCTGTTCTATAGACAAGACTCTAGTCTGTTCTATAGACAAGACTCTAGTCTGATCTATAGACAAGACTCTAGTCTGGTCTATAGACAAAACTATAGTCTGGTCTATAGATAAGACTCTAGTCTGGTCTATAGACAAAACTCTAGTCTGTTCTATAGACAAGACTCTAGTCTGGTCTATAGACAAAACTCCAGTCTGCTCTATAGACAAGACTCTAGTCTGTTCTATAGACAAGACTCTAGTCTGGTCTATAGACAAGACTCTAGTCTGATCTATAGACAAGACTCTAGTCTGGTCTATAGACAAAACTCTAGTCTGTTCTATAGACAAGAATCTAGTCTGTTCTATAGACAAGACTCTTGTCTGATCTATAGACAAGACTCTAGTCTGGTCTATAGACAAGACTCTAGTCTGGTCTATAGACAAAACTCTAGTCTGGTCTATAGACAAGACTCTTGTCTGGTCTATAGACAAGACTCTAGTCTGGTCTATAGACAAGACTCTAGTCTGGAGACTAGAGAGACTAGACTATAGTCTGGAAGCTGGACTATATGATAGACATTTGTCTGGTCTTTTAAAATTTAAGAAATGTTAAGCAACATGTTGAAAAGCTCTAATGCAACATGTTGCTGTTTTCTAAGTAAATCTGCTTTTAAAAATTTTTAATGCTTTTTTTAATGTGTTTTTTGAAGCGATTTTCTATGAATGTTTTAATTAATAAAAAAAATTAAAAACTTTAACTTTAGATTTTTTGTTTAATATTTTAAATATTTTTCTTTCATAAAATTTCGTTTAAGCCAAACAGTTTTTTTTGTTAAATATTTTTTAATTAAATTTTAATCAAACCTTTGTTTATTCCAAATATTAAATTTTGTTTTTTTATTTAATTTTTTTATATACTTGAGTAAATTTTAAATTATTTTTGATTTTGAGTTTTTTTTACTAGAATTCCAAAATGTTTGTAATAATTTATTTTTTTTCAAATTTAAGTATTTTTTTAATAAATTTCAATAATTTTTTTTTGTATAAATTTTTTTGTTGTTCGAGTTAATGTAATGAAACTGTCTTAATATCTATATTAATAATGTATGTTTCATGCTTAAAACTAATTTTATAATATTTTTTTGTTAATAATATTTATAATATATAATTTTTTTTTTTATTTAAAGTTTTGGAAATATTTTTTATTTTAATTTAATTTTTTTTTATATATAAATTTAAGCCATATAAATAGTTATGTTCACAACACTACATTTATAATTATTAATTTATGTCTTTTTTCTTTAATTTATTTTTAATTTTTTTTATAAAAAGAAAATATCGCAAAAAAAATATTAAAAAATTATTTAGCAAATTATTAATTTTTATTAAATTATTAAAAACTATATAAATTATTTGTGTTAGTTGTTGTTGTTTTATTTTTTAATTAAATTAACTATAAAAAAGCCTCTAAGTTTTTGTTTTCTATTTTAAGCAACTTATTTTTAATAATTTTATTTTTTTATAATATTTAGCCTTTTTTTCTGTTTAAGTTTTGTTTACCTAGTGTAAACGTTGCTTTAACTAATATTGAGTAAAAGTTTTTAATTTTGTTTAATTGTTAAATTATATTTGATATATTTGTGTCTTTGGTGGTTTTTTTTATTATATATTTTTTTGTCAAAAGTTTTATAATAATGGGTTTTTTTAGAAGAGTAAGTAGGGTAAATAGTAAAGCCCGTAGTGTCCTAGGTCTGTTGTGTTCTGTTAATGAGGACTCAATTTTTAGAAAAGTTTAAAATAGTAAGAATATTACTTGAGTCTAGCCCAGTAGATAACACTCTTGTCTGGTCTATAGACAAGACTCTTGTCTGGTCTAGTCTAGCCTATAGACAAGACTCTTGTGTGGTTTATAAACAAGACTCTTGTGTGGTTTATAAACAAGACTCTTGTCAGGTCTATAGACAAGACTCTTGTCTGGTCTATAGACAAGGCTCTTGTCTGGTCTATAGACAAGACTCTTGTCTGGTCTATAGACAAGACTCTTGTCTGGTCTATAGACAAGACTCTTGTCTGGTCTATAGACAAGACTCTTGTCTGGTCTATAGACAAGACTCTTGTCTGGTCTATAGACAAGACTTTTATCTGGTCTATAGACAAGACTTTTATCTGGTCTATATACAAGACTTTTATCTGGTCTATATACAAGACTCTTGTCTGGTCTATATACAAGATACTTTTCTTGTCTGGTCTATAGACAAGACTCTTGTCTGGTCTGAACAAGATTCTAGACAATAGACTTGTCTGACAAGCATTTATTTTGGACTTTAGACTTGACTCTAGTCTGGATAATAAACTAAACTCTAGTTGGTATTATAGACTAGTCTCTAGTATGTCTAGACTATAGACTGTTCCTTAATTTTGTACTATAAACTAGATCTAAGTTCTGATTATAGACCTGACTTCAGTCTGGACTAGAGAGTACACTTTAGTCTATACTTCAGACTAGACTCTTGTCTGTTCTATATGCTAGACTCTTTTCTACTCTAACGACTAGACTTGTCTGTTGTTTGGACTATAGGCTAGACTCAAGTGGGTGAATACAAACTAGACTCTTCTTTGGTTTACGTAGACTAATCTTTAAACTTTATTTGAAAGATCTATGGTCTGCAACATAGATTTGTATCTGATCTCAACTTGATTTTAGTCTGAGCTATAGGCTATTTTCTTCTATGAATTCTATGTAAACCTTTTAAACTTTAGCAACATGTTGCTTATATCTTGGATTAATTCTAAACATGTTGATATTAATGAAACTGTTTAAAATGTTTAAAATGTTTAAAATATACAAACATTTAAAGAAAATTTATCTTAAAAATAGAGTGTGATTTAAGAATTCTTGTTTATCTAAGGTTTAGCAACATGTTGCAAAAAAAGTTTGTAAGAAAATTTATATTAAGTTTTTAAAATTGGAAAGTATGGTTAAAGATGTTGCATTTTTGAGACTTGTCTTGATAAATCTTGTTCATTTAATGTTTAGCAACATGTTGCTATTATTTTAATGGGCTTTAAAACATGTTGTTGAATTCGTCAAAAAATTATTTAAAAAAAGGGTTTTTACTCTTAACAAAAATTTATTTTAAATTTGTTGACACAGACGCTTAAATTTTTTGCAAAAATTTTTGAGCAATTTTCTTTTTTCAGTCTTTTTTAATTTTAGAAATTATTTAAGATTTTTGGTTTTTGTGGAGAAATTTTAAAAGAAATTTTTGTTAAGAGAAAAGATTTACTTTATGTAAATTTCTAAATTTTTAACTTTAAAAGAAAAAAAAAAACTTTCAATGTTTAGCAACATGTTGCAAAAAAACTTAATGAAGGGTTTTAGGGAAAAAGAAAATAATACAAACCTTTTTTGGATATAAAAAAATTAAAGAAAACTAAAAAAATAAAACGAGGTTTTAAAATATTATTTAAATTATCAGTTTTTGTTTTTTTTTTTAATTAAAAGAAAATATAATAAATCAAGTATTTTGTTGTTGTTGTAAACTTAAATTTAATAAATATATATATAAATAAAATATAATTGTTCGTTATTTAGAAAGAAATTAAAAAAATAATAATAATTTTTAAATTGAAAAAAAAAAAATAAAATTAAATTAAATTGATATAATACAATTAAAAAGTTAAAGCTTTTGTAAAATATAGTTTAAAAAAAATATTAAATAAATCAATTGAATATTGTATAATACAAAAATGAAAGTGATGTTTAAGTTTAAAACAAAAAAGAAGAAGAGAGGAAGCACTATTGTTAAAATATAAAAAAAATATTAATTAAAAATAATCATTTGTTAAATCTAGATAAAAGTGACAAAATATTTTATTTTACAATTTTAAATATTTTGAAAATTGGCTTTCAATGTTTATAAACATGTTGCTGGCGTAAAGTTTTCTTTTCTTAGCAAAAAAAAAAACTTGATTATTTTGCTCTCTAGAAATTGTTATTCTAAGGCATTATGTTTATCAACAAGTTGCTAGGTTTCTTTCTTTTAATGGCCAGCAACATGTATCTCATTTTCCCTCCTCCTTTGTCCACTTATCCAAATTATAACTTAAATTATAATAAAAAAATGACTACCATAAACATCACACATTTCTTTATGTTCTTTTCTATATTAGAAAAAAGTATACTTTTGCTTGATTTTTTTTCTTTCAGTGTAAATATTAATAGGATTCATCATAATTTAAAAAAACTTAAAATTAATTGAAACTTAGAAAATACTAATAATTATAATATTTTTTGAAAATAATGGCAAATTATTTTATGACTTTTTTTTTGTTTTTGAAATATATTATGAGATTCCTTAAAGTTAAAAATCAAACTCCTATAAGGGTCTTCGTCTGTTTGTCGGTATCGTATTAGTCATCGTTTAGTTTGTTTTTTTTTTAGAAAAATTTATGATTTGTGCTGTGAGTTTTAAAAAAAAACTAAACAAGAATTACTTGTTCAAGAAAGCTTTTGAAGGAAAGCGAGAGCTAATGATCTTTAGGGGAAAATAATTTAAATTTTTCTTCAACATTTTCTATAGAAAATCTTCTGCGAATCATTAAAACAAAGTTTTTACACTGAAAATATTTGTTTAGCAACATGTTTCTTTTCAATAGTTTAACAACATGTTGCAGAGTTTTGAAAGCAAACTTTAAACACCATAAGATAAAGTTTTTACTTATTTTAAATAAATTTCTAACTGTTTGCTTTTAAACAAAGTATTCTTAAATGTTTAGCAACATGTTGCTATAATCTCTATAACATAGCATACTGTTAAAGAATTCTAAAATCAAATTATTAATAACAAAAGCTTATTTAATCATAACCAATAAACTTTTAGACAACTTTTAACTGTATTATTAAAAAAAAATCTTCAACATAGTTAGTAACATGTTGCAGTAATCTTAATGAAACATTATGCAGTTACAAAGTTTTGCCAACAATTTATTACTATCAGAAGCTTTTCCTACTCATTACTGATAAACTGTTAGTTAACTTTTAGCTGGAATCCTTTAAAAGTGAATTTCAACACTTTTAGCAACATGTTGCAATAAACATTTTGAAACATTATACAGTTAAAGAGTTTTGAAATCACATTATAAGTATCGTGAGCTCTTTTAGTTATTGCTAATAAACTTTCAGTAAAATTTGAAATGTTTTCCTTTTAAAAAAAAGGAACCTTAAGATATTTAGCAACATGTTGCAATAATCGTTATAAAACAGTATATAGATACAAAGTTCTAAAACTGATTTATCAGTATCATAAGCTTTTCTTTATCGTTACTGAAAAACTAAGTAAATTTCAAAGTGGTTTCCTTAAAAAAAGGAAATATAAAATCTTTAGCAACATGTTGTAACAAGGTTAATGAAACAGTATACAAGACTATAGAACTAGAGCAGAGCTAGAATAGAACTAGAACAGAACTGGAACAGAAGTAGAACAGAACTAGAACATAACTAGAACAGAACTAGAACAGAACTAGAACAGAACTAGAACAGAACTAGAACAGAACTAGAACAGAACTAGAACAGAACTAGAACAGAACTAAAACAGAACTAGAACAGAACTAGAACAGAACTAGAACAGAACTAGAACAGAACTAGAACAGAACTAGAACAGAACTAGAACAGAACTAGAACAGAACTAGAACAGAACTAGAACAGAACTAGAACAGAACTAGAACAGAACTAGAACAGAACTAGAACAGAACTAAAACAGAACTAAAACAGAACTAGAACAAAACTAGAACAGAACTCGCAAACATGTTGAGCAACTTTTTGCTAAAAGAAAAACTGCTTTAAAATAGTTGTTACGAACTCCTTCTAATGTAGAAAACTTCAAATGTTTAGCAACATGTTGCTTTAGGAAAATATGTAGATGCAAAATCATTAAAACACATTTCCAGTTTAGAAAACTTTAAGACTAGAAAACCTATTAAACTTGTTGCTTAAATGTTTAGCAACATGTTGCTTTTACAAATATACAAATTCTAAACCCCAAAAGATCATTAACATTCCTTCAATTACCTTCATTAAACAAATTTAATGCTATTTTTTGTTGTTGTTGTTTTTTATCATTAAATTACTATTATTTTGTTTTTCACTGTGGTGTTTTAATTACTTTTCCTGAATTACTTATTTCTTCCCTTCTGGTTTCATTATTTGTTTTTTTTTTTTGGTAGTTTCTTAACTTAATTTTTAACCTTTTTTCAGTTGTTGTTAATCTATGTATATAATAATAATATTTACCATCAAAATACACTTATACATTTAAAAAAATTATTCTTTGTTTAAATATGTTGTTTGTTTCTTAAAAATGCATAAATTACTGTTTTTTTTTTCGTTAAATGTTGTTCTTATTCTTTAGCTTTCGCACAATTTCAGAAGCACCAAAAAAAACCTTCAAATATTTTCATCTTTTTTTTGGGAAAACATTTAGGTTTTTTTCGTTTTATATAACTTCTAGTTTTAGAAGTTTTCTGGTTTCATTCCTTATGTTGTTGTTATTGGTTTTTTTTTTCAAAGTGTAGGAGTTTTAAAGGGAGTGAGAAAAAAAAACTTAGTTTGGTTGTTGTTTATAAATGACTTAATATTAAATAGTTTTTGTTCGTATTTAATTCACTCAATTATTTTTTCTTTGTTATTTTGTAGTAAAAATTTTTCAAAAAATTTCTCCTTCTCAATTATGATGAGTGATTATGTTGTTGTTGTTGTTTTATTTTGAATTTAAAGTTGTCGTTTTCTTATGACATTTGCTTGGTTGCTGTTGCTGTTCACAAATTTACAAATTACACTGCCATAGTATCGTAGGCTGTGAATCCTGCGCCACTTTGTTGTTGGAGTTGTTTTGGGCCGGCTTCGTTTCTAGTTCAGAATAAGAATGTTTAGAAATTTGTTATTAATTTGTTTTTGATTTTAAGGAAATTAATACATTTAATTGAATATTCACATTATTTTTGGTTAATATTAACTTTATTTTAGGGTATTACAGCTTAGCAAGCAAAATAAGCTTTAATTTACACTATTTGTATTAACTTAGTTCTCTTCTAATGGATTAAATTGTTTAATCAATAGTGCTTAACTGAGTTACTTAAAATACATATGGCTAAAAGCTTTTCTTTAACTAGAAAGCTTTCCTGTAAACCGAACTAGAAAAGAAACAGAAAAAGAACTAGAACAGAACTAGATTTGAACCAGAACTGAACTAGAGCAGAACTAGAACAGAACTAGAACAGAACTAAAACAGAACTAGAACAGGACTAGAACAGGACTAGAACAGGACTAGAACAGAACTAGAATAGAACTAGAACAGAACTAGAATAGAACTAGAACAGAACTGGAACTGAACTAGAATAGAACTAGAACTGAACTAGAACAGAACTAGAACAGAACTAGAACAGAACTAGAACAGAACTAGAACAGAACTAGAACAGAACTAGAACAGAACTAGAA
>NC_060954.1:10500109-10501458 GCF_022045245.1 Lucilia cuprina
GTTCTAGTTCAGTTCTTGTTCAGTTCTTGTTCAGTTCTAGTTCAGTTCTAGTTCAGTTCTAGTTCAGTTCTAGTTCAGTTCTAGTTCAGTTCTAGTTCAGTTTTAGTTAAGTTCTAGTTAAGATAACGATAGAGCTTTCAACAAAGAAAGCTTTTGAGAAAAACTCTAAATAGTTTTATGTTTGGAAAAGTTTTTTAGATTCCTAGCAACAAAGTTGATTGTAAAAGTCAAATTTAAGCTTACGTATCCATTCTTTTAAAGATGCTATTGAAATGAGCTTTTATGAATATAATTCCAATAAACTGACTCTTTATGTACTAAAATTATTCTTGCTATAAATCAACATAACTTCTTAAATAATTATATTTACCTTATACTTATTTTTATTATTTTATTTTTCTCTACTTTTTATTCCCTTTTAATCTCCCCCAAACCACCTTTAACTTTGCAATTATTTTAACGTTTGAAAATAATCTATTGATCCACTTTATTTAAAAAATAAATCTCTCTATTAGTCGAAGACATTTGTAAGTTGTAAACACAATTTCGTTTGATTTTGTTTGTTTTGTCTGTAGACAGTAGTGAATAAAATTATAGTAGCGTTAAACTAATATTTATATGTAAGTAGAATTTATATTAGATTCCTGGTTTTGGTTTTAATGGCATGTAAATGTTTTCTTTAAAAATTAAAATTATTAATTTTTTTAATATTATTGCATGCTTATTAAAGCTTTTTTTCTTAAAGTTCTGTAAACAATTTAAAATTTTTGGTTTTAATTTCTTTGTTAAACTTTTAAGTTTGAGTTTTAATTTAAGCAATTCACAGTTTTGACAAGAGTTTTATAAAACAAAAAATACACTTAATAATAAATATATTTAAATAAAAGAATAATACTTACTATTATTTACAGCTTAAAAGCATATTAATGATGGGCATAATTGTATCTAAAAGAAATATAAAAAAGATTTTATACAACATTTTATTCAAATTATGATATTTTTAGGGAAAGTGCATTAAACAAATGAATAAATCATTAATTCCGAAAAAAGCTTTCGAGTTAGCGACAGAGCTCTGTTCTGTTCTAGTTCTGTTCTAGTTCTGTTCTAGTTCTGTTCTAGTTCTGTTCTAGTTCTGTTCTAGTTCTGTTCTAGTTCTGTTCTAGTTCTGTTCTAGTTCTCTTCTAGTTCTCTTCTAGTTCTGTTCTAGTTCTGCTCTAGTTCTGTTCTAGTTCTGTTCTAGCTCTGTTCTAGTTCTGTTCTAGTTCTGTTCCAGTTCTGTTCTAGTTCTGTTCTAGTTCTGTTATAGTTCTGTTCTAGTTCTGTTCTAGTTCTGTTCTAGTTCTGTTCTA
>NC_060954.1:10501558-10506591 GCF_022045245.1 Lucilia cuprina
TCTAGTTCTGTTCTAGTTCTGTTCTAGTTCTGTTCTAGTTCTGTTCTAGTTCTGTTCTAGTTCTGTTCTAGTTCTGGTCTAGTTCTGTTCTAGTTCTGTTCTAGTTCTTTTCTAGTTCTGTTCTAGTTCTGTCGAAGGTCGCATTTAGTTCTGTTCTCGTTCAGTTTAGTTCTAAGTCTCAAAACATATTTAATCCCTGATTTTTAAATATTTTCAGAATTCGGTGAATGGGAGACTGCTGAAGTTTCGGTTGATGCTCAGAAATACAATATTGAAAATCTCTTATGTGGTTCCCGTTATCAAGTTTATGCTACCGGATTTAACAAGTACTTCAAACTAAGTTTTTTTATCTAACAAAATAATATTCATTTGTTTTTAACTCTCTCTCTCTCTCTCTCTCTCTCTCTATAGCATTGGCGCTGGTGAAGCCTCCGATATCTTAAATACCCGTACCAAGGGCTACAAACCTAAACTGCCAGAGAAATCACGTTTCATTGAAGTCTCCTCCAACTCGGTATCATTGCATTTCAAGGCCTGGAAAGATGGCGGTTGCCCCATGTCTCACTTTGTGGTAGAAAACAAGAAACGGTTTGTTTAGATTTGTTTATACTCGATTTGGAAAGGACTTGACTTATGTTGTAAATATTTCTTTTAAAGCGATCAAATTGAATGGAATCAAATTTCGAATAATGTTAAGCCCGATAATAATTATGTTGTTTTGGATTTGGAACCTGCCACCTGGTATAATTTACGCATTACTGCCCACAACTCTGCTGGATTTACTGTTGCTGAATATGATTTTGCCACTTTGACAGTTACTGGCGGTAAGTTTATTTTGTTGGCCAATTGATTTTTTTTATTTATATAAGAATTTTTCTTTAAAAAAAAAAAAAAACATTGCTTTTGTACATACCACCCTACAAAACTACGTACATATTTAGGATTTTTATTAACCCTTGAAAAAAAAGAGGATATTTATCCTGGGTTCAATAAAAATCTTAATGAAAAATATACAAATAACAAAAAAATAATAATAATTATATATAGTTTTTTCTTAAAAAAAGCTACACTTGCTTTAATGTAAAAATTATAAATAAAAACAAAAAGAACATTTTTCAGTTTTTTAGCTTTTTCTTAAAATATAAAATTTTTTTCTTTAAATTTTCTTTTAACTTAAAAAGCACTTTAACGTTTTTTTGTTTTTTAAAAAAGCTTGTGTAAAAATTTCAAATATTTTTGATTTCAATATTTTACTGTAAATGATTTTAGTTTTGTTTTGTAAATTTTTTTTATTTCAAACTTTTTGATTTTCACTTTATTTAGCTGCTAGTGTAAACAAAACAAATTTTGTAAACTAAACTAAAAAAAAATAATTCTATTGCGTAAATGCAATTTGTTTTTTTCCTTCCCCTGTTGATTTAAACAAAATACAATATTTAGAAAAAAATATAAAGAAAATTTTTGGTAGTGTATTGAAAAAAATAAAAATTAAACTAAATTTTGCTTAATAGTATCCACTATTTTGTTTATTTATTTTATTTTTTTTTTTTTAATTTCAACAACGTTTTTTGGATAGAAATTTAGTTAGTATTGAAATAGTGATAGTTGTTTTCCTTATTATTTAAATTTTTCTTTTAGTTTAATTTTTATGTTTATTCTTTTAATTTTTATTATTCAAACCTTTAAGAGAAGAAAACTCTACTCATTTTTTGTAACTGTTTGTAAAATGTCAAAAGACTTGTTAAATTTTCGAATAATCCAGTTCAAATTTTGAATTAAAGTTTTGAAAATAAAGCAAGTCAATTCTTATGTTTGAAAATATTAAATATATAATATTATCATTTATGTATTCCCCCCAATCCCTTGTGGCATTTTTGATGTCTATATATACTAGTTTAGCATGTGGCTAAATGTTGTAATAATTTTGCATAAAAGCCTGGACAATAGAATATGCGAATTTAAATTATTTAATGTCATTGATTGAACTTTATATTAAAGTACTAAAAATAATCACACTATAAAACAGAACTAGAAAAGAACTAAAACAAAACTAGAACAAAACGAGGAACAGATCTGGAACAGAACTACAACAGAAATAGAACTGGAACAGAAGTAGAACAGAACTAGAACAGAACAAAACTAGAACAGAACTAGAAAAGAAATAGAACAGAACACAAAACAACTAGACGAGAACTAGACCAGAACTAGAACAGAACTAGAATAGAACTAGAACAGAACTAGAACAAAACTAGAACAGAACACAACACAACTAGACGATAACTAGACCAGAACTAGAACAGAACAAGAACAGAACTAGAGCAGAACTAGAACAGAACTAGAACAGAACTAGAACATAAATAGAACAGAACTAGAACAGAACTAGAACAGAACTAAAACAGAACTAGAACAGAACTAGAACAGAACTAGAACAGAACTAGAACCGAACTAGAACAGAACCAGAACAGAACTAGAACAGAACTAGTACAGAATAAGAACAAAACTAGAACAGGACTAGAACAGAACTAGAACTGAACTAGAATAGAACTAGAACAAAACTAAAACTGAACTACAATAGTACTAGTACAGAATTACAACAAAACTGGAACAGAAGTCGAACAGAGCTAAAAAAGAACGAGAACAGAAATAGAACAGAACTAACACAGAAATAGAACAGAACGAGAACATAACTAGTACAGAATTAGAGCAAAACTAGAACAGAACTACAACAGAACTAGAACAGAACAGAAGTAGAAGAGCAGTAGAACAGAACTAAAACAGAACTAGAACAGAACTAGAACAGAAGTAGAACCGAACTAGAACAGAACTAAAACAGAACTAGAACAGAAGTAGAAAAGAACTAGAACAGAACTGGAACAGAACTAGAACAGAACTAAAAGAGAACTAGTACAGAATTAGAACAGAACTAGAATAGAACTAGAACGGAACTACAAGAGAACTAGTACAGAATTACAACAAAACTGGAACAGAAGTCGAACAGAGCTAAGACAGAACTAGAACAGAACTACAAGAGAAATAGAACAGACCTAGAACAAAACTAGAATAGAACTAGAAGAGAACTAGTACAGAATAAGAACAAAACTGGAACAGAAGTAGAACAGAACTAGAAAAGAACTAGAAGAGAACTAGTACAGAATTAGAACAAAACTGGAAGATAACTATAACGGAACTAGAACAGAACTAGAACAGAACTAGAACAGAATACAACAGAACATAACTAGAACAGAACTAGAACAGAACTAGGACAGAACTAGAACTAAAACGGAACTAGAACAGAACTAAAACAGTACTAGAACAGAACTAGAACAGAACTAAAACAGAACAGAACTAAAACAGAACAGAACTAAAACAGAACAGAACTAAAATAGAACAGAACTAGAACAGAACTAGAACAGAACTATAACAGAACTAGAACAGAACTAGAACAGAACTAGAACAGAACTAGAACAGAACTAGAACAGAACTAGACCAGAACTGGAACAGAACTAGAACAGAACTTGAACAGAACTAGAACAGAACTAGAACAGAACTAGAACAGAACTAGAACAGAACTAGAACAGAACTAGAACAGAACTAGAACAGAACAAGAACAGAACTTGAACAGAACTAGAACAGAACTAGAACAGAACTAGAACAGAACTAGAACAGAACTAGAACAGAACTAGAACAGAACTAGAACAGAACTAGAACAGAACTAGAACAGAACTAGAACAGAACTAGAACAGAACTAGAACAGAACTTGAACAGAACTAGAACAGAACTAGAACAGAACTAGAACAGAACTAGAACAGAACTAGAACAAAACTAAAACAGAACTAGAACAGAAATAAAACAGAACTAGAACTGATTCTAGTTCTGTTCTAGTGTGAAATATTTGAGAAAATTGGTACATACTCGTGAGAATAGCTAAGTTTTCCTGGCTGCTCAAGGTCCACAAACTTAATGTTATTGTACTGCCTTAAGATAATGTAAAAAATAAAAACTATACTGTTTAAATTTAAATTATACGCTTAACTAACTAAAAATTAAATCCTAAAAACAGTAAATTTACATATAACAAATCCTGAGTGTAATACCTTCCCTATAATGGTTTGAATAATCTCACCTATTTTTAAACACATGTCAATTTTTAGTTAATTTTTAGTTTAGTTTCATATAAATATAATTTTTATCATTAACAATTTTAGTTAAAGCATATTTCAGTTCCTTTTCTATTGTAAACTAAATCATTTATAATTTTACAAGTAAAATTATATACAAAAGAAAAATTACGAAGTTCTTAAAGAAAACAATTGAATGAGTACAAAAAAAAAAGATTCAACTCAAAAATTTAATTATTCAAATATTTCATACAATGGGGTTTATAATAAAACAATTTTTATAACAACCTGCAACAACCAAAAAATTTAACATCAGAAATATTCATCATTATTTTCAAATAAATAAAAATACATGAAATGAGAAAAAATGCAGTTTATTTCGTTTTTCTTTTTTTTCTTCTAAATACAAAATTCATTTATTACCTACAATAATAGTTTTACATAATTTACTTTATTAAATAAATTTTATAGTTTAATTTTAATTCATTTCGAAAAAAGTATATTTATATTTATTATATAATTTTTTTACAACTATATATTTACAGTTATGTTTGTTAAAGTTTAAATTAAATTTAATATTTAAATAACCAAGAAAAAATAGCAACACAGTTGGATTTTTATAAAAAAAGCATACTTTTAGGGTGGCAAGCATAATTTAAATAATGGAAGTACACTACTTGACAAAAGATCTTTTGTGGAATACTTACAGGCTGTTCTCATGGAATTAGCATGAAGCATACTTTTAGGAGGGACTTATTATAAATTAATAAAGGGCCTTTGGACTTATGAATTATAACTAGGACGGAGCTAGAACTGAAGTAGAAGTGAACTAGAACTGAACTAGAACTGAACTAGAACTGAACTAGAACTGAACTAGAACTGAACTAGAACTGAACTAGAACTGAACTAGAACTG
>NC_060954.1:10506691-10509178 GCF_022045245.1 Lucilia cuprina
TCTAGTTCTGTTCTAGTTCTGTTCTAATTCTGTTCTAGTTCTGTTCTAGTTCTGTTCTAGTTCTGTTCTAGTTCTGTTCTAGTTCTTTTCTAGTTCTGTTCTAATTCTGTTGTAGTTCTGTTCTATTTCTGTTCTAGTTCTGTTTTAGTATTGTTCTAGTTTTGTACTAGTTTTGTTCTAGTTAAGTTCTAGTTCTGTTCCAGTTCTGTTCTAGTTCTGCTCAAGTTCAGGTCTAGTTCTGTTCTAGTTCTGTTCTAGTTCTGTTCCAGTTCTGTTCTAGTTCTGTTCTAGTTCTGTTCTAGTTCTGTTCTAGTTCTGTTCTAGCTCTGTTCTAGTTTTGTTCTAGTTCTGTTCTAGGTCTGTTCTAGTTTTGTTCTAGTTCTGTTCTTGGTCTTTTCTAGTTCTTCTTTAGTTCTGTTTTAGTGATGTTTTAGTTGCGTTGTTAGTTATAGTTCTGTTCTACTGCGCATATATTAAACTAAAAAGAAAAACAACTATGAATGAAAGTGTAGATTTTTTTTAAAAAAGAGACATGTAAAAGAAATTATTAAAAATAAAGCTAAAGCTTTGTACAAAAAATATTTTAAGGATTTCTTGAAACAACACAAATCCTTTTAAATACTATTTTTTTCTCTTGCAGTAACAAGACTCGCTTTTAGAACTCTGTTAAAGTTTCAGAGACTTTGTCTGTACTTGGAGGGGCTTTATAAAAATATTTTGCAACTCAAAAATATTCGAATTCAAAATAAAAGTATGTTTTTAATTTTTTGTATGAAAACCGAAATAAAATCAAAGTAAAAGAAACAAAAATAATCGAGAGATGTATTAATAAATGTTGTTTTGGAAAATTTAGATGCTTACTTATAACTGTACCTCGCTTAATCCGATCACAGGTGTTATAGTTGGAGCCGGGTACGGGAGGCAGCTTACGGTTGGGTGGTGCAATATAGCCCAATTCATCACGCAAGTCGGGACGTCTCTTGTCTAAGGTGGCGCCAGGTCCCATTGTCTGATTATAAACTACATCATCTAGAATTAATATGTGATGTTCCGAAAAACAAAAATATGTTTTTTAAATACTGAAGATGCTTTTACCAGTGTTATTATTATTATTTTTTTTTTGAGAAATTTCATTTAGAAAATATACTCTAAAAATTCTTTCTTACTTTATTTCTGTTTTAAGTTTAGTAGATTTTTTTTTTAATTTTTTATCAGCTTTAAATTGGTGCATTTTAACAATAAACAAATTGTGCCATTTTTAAAATTCTTATTATTATTTTTTTTTAATTAATTTTGTTTAAATACTTTCAACAAGTCACTCACAATCCAGCCGTACGCAAACTTTTTTTTACTAAAAGATTTAAAGGTGCTTAAGTTTTTTTTTAATATTAAACATTTAGCAAATATACCAAACCACTTTAGCTTAAATAGATTTAAAAAAAGAGTTTTAGAAAAAAAGTTAAATGTCTTAAATGAATGATTTGATGTTTGTTTTTTTTTCGTTAATTTAAAATCTTAAATCAATTTTTGCGATTGGGTTTTTCACTTTAAAATTTTTATGAAAAGCATCTTAGTTTTTAATTTCATTTAGAAAGGTTATAAAAGGGGCGGGAAAGAGCAAAGTTTAAAACTAAAAAAAATTTTTTGAATGAAATAGATTTGTAAAACTTAAATATTTGACAGGTTTTTAAAAAAAAAAGAAACAAATTACTCAAACTGAAAAGCAGTTAAAAAAACAGTGAGGAAAAATACTGCTTAAAAAAACAAATTATATTATTTTTATTTTTTACTAAATTTTAGCTTAATTTGGACAAACATATTTACACAATATTGATTTGATTTACTAGATATTTGTTGGCTCTAAGGGGGGATGTAAATTAGATTTACTAGGATTGAGTAGCAGTTAAGTAACTTTCAAATTAATTTCCCACTCAATCATTGTAAATTTTTTACTTTAATTTGCAAAAAAGTGATTCCAAATACAGTTCATCTTCTAATGGATCAAACGACAACATATCGCTCGACATAAATACATATGTCTATAGAATGTTGCTATTTGCTCCATTATCTTCACAAAACAATAGTATTGTTTCCTCTGATCACACAGTTTGGAAGCACTTTATTTTTCTACAAATTTTCTTAATTAAGGGAATTGGAATAGTTTGATTAAATATGATATTAAGTTTTACAACATTTATAATACAAAGGGGGGTTTAAATATTTACACTTACAACAAATACTCTTAGTACAATTTACAGGAGCTAAAGGGTTTATTGGGGACAGTTAGGTTAGTTTAACTTTAGTTTTAGTTCATGATCAGTTTAATTTAAGTTCTGTTCCAGTTTTAATTCTGTTCTAGGTTTGTTCTATTTCTGTTCCAGTTCTATTCTAGTTCTGTTCTAGTTCTGTTCTAGTTCTGTTCTAGTTCTGTTCTAGTTCTGTTCTAGTTCTGTTCTAGTTCTGTTCTAGTTCTATTCTAGTTCTATT
>NC_060954.1:10509278-10516398 GCF_022045245.1 Lucilia cuprina
AACTAGAACAGAACTAGAACAGAACTAGAACAGAACTAGAACAGAACTAGAACAGAACTAGAACAGAACTAGAACAGAACTAGAACAGAACTAGAACAAAACTCGAACGGAACTACAACAGAATTAGAACAGAACTAGAAAAAAACTAGAACAGAACTAAAACAGAACTAGAACAGAACTAGAACAGAACTAGAACAGAACTAGAACAGAACTAGAACAGAACTAGAACAGAACTAGAACAGAACTAGAACAGAACTAGAACAGAACTAGAACAGAACTAGAACAGAACTAGAACAGAACTAGAACAGAACTAGAACGGAACAGAACTAAAACAGAACTAGAACAAAACTAGAACAGAACTAGAACACAACTAGAACAAAACTAGAACTTATTTAAAACAGAACTACAAAAGAACTAGAACAGAATTAGAAGAGAACTTGATCTGCTCTGTATTTTAAATAGAATTACTTTATTTAACACTGTGCATATTTTTTTTTTTTAATTTGTTAAATTTTTAATTCGCATGTTGGTTTTTATGATAAATGTTGTTGAAAATTTAGATTTAGATTTAAAGTAGTTTAAAAAAACTGGTAAAAAAGTATTCGAGTTGTAAATCATTTGATTTTACAACCAATGGTTTGAGGCTCAGCTTAGATCCTCTTAATACTGAAATTTTGAATTTTTCTACTGGAAACGTTTACCAGTTTTTTTTTAAGATTTATATAAGTAATTTATTTATGTATTAAATGTGTTTTTTTAATCTAAAAATTTATATAAATATTTAATTTCTTTTTACATATATTACTCTGGCTTATTGTTTGTGTCAAAAAAAACACACACACACATACAAACTTTTTTGGTTGCTGTTTTTGATTTTGTTTATTATTATTTATTATTAAATAAAATAAATGTTGTAAATATCGTATGTAACAACTTAAACACAACAAAAACACTTTACACACAATGTAAATGTAAAAAAAAAAAAATATGTTTGCAAAAAAAACTAATCAGCTCGTGGTGGCATGCGTTCAAATCACTCAACTTGGGATCCACGCAGACCCAATTTATATGAAGAACTTAAAGCGCCACCAGTACCAGCTCATGGTAATCATTATGGTCATAGTCATGTGGTTAATGAATGTGCTTATAGACATCCAGGTGGGTTTAGAATAAAACCAAATTTTATTTTGATTTTCTATATATATTTTCTTAAGTTCATTTAAAATAACATTTTCATTTGTTTTTGTTTTACTAAAAATTTATCATTAATCTTTGGTTAAACTAAAAATTTGATATGATCAGTTCAGTTTTCTGTATAATTTATCTAATTTTGTATTTAAAAGTTTTCAATTAATTTTACTAACTTTTTTACTCTAATGGTCGTTCCTAACCATGATCCTAACAACATCAGTGATTGTAAGTAATAAAAACTACAACTGTACCCTACATATCTGTAACAGTTTCGCATTATACGTAGTACAACAAAGTAGAGCATGTCTTTTTCTAATCACCTTTTAATCACCAATCACTTACACCTTCATTACATACAAACAAACAAAACAAATCACTAAACACTTTACACTTACATTTAACACCTGAATTAAACTAATTCTCTTATGCCTCAACTAATTCAATTAAATTTTTTAATTAAATAACACCAAAGGCATGGAAGATGAAATTTGCCCCTACGCCACTTTCCATCTCTTGGGCTTCCGTGAAGAAATGGATCCTACTAAGGCAATGAACTTCCAAACCTTCCCTCACCAAAATGGACATGCCCCACCCGGTCATGCTGGCACCATGGGACCACCCGGACATCCTGGACACATGCACTCACGCTCTGGTTCTCAATCTATGCCACGTGCCAATCGTTATGCTCGCAAGAATAGCCAAGGTGGTCAATCATCGATTTATACTCCAGCTCCTGAATATGATGATCCTGCTAATTGTGCTGAAGAAGATCAATATGTGAGTGAGAAGAGAGAATTTTGAGGAACTTTAATTTACTTTCATTTATCTAATTCCAGCGCCGTTATACTCGTGTTAACTCTCAAGGTGGTAGTTTGTACTCTGGTCCTGGTCCCGAATATGATGATCCTGCCAACTGTGCTCCCGAAGAAGATCAATATGGTTCTCAATATGGCGGTCCCTATGGCACACCTTATGATCATTATGGTTCTCGCGGCTCCATGGGCAGACGTAGTGTTGGTGAGTATCGAAATTAGTTGAAAACTATACTAAACCATAGACACTATATACTAGACTGCAGACTAAAATAAAGACTAGACTATAGACTAGATCACAGACTCGACTAAAGACAAGGCTAAAGACTAGACTATAGACTAGACTACAGACTAGACTACAGATTAGACTACAGACTATACTATAAACTAGACTATAGACTAGACTATAGACTAGACTATATACAAGACTATAGACTAGACTATAGACTAGACTACAGACTAGACTATTGACTAGACTATAGACTAGACTATAGACTAGACTATAGACTAGACTAAAGACTAGACTATAGACTAGACTATAGACTAGACTATAGACTAGACTATAGACTAGACTATAGACTAGACTAGACTATAGACTAGACTATAGACTAGACTATAGACTGGACTATAGACTAGTTTGTAGACTGAACTGTATTATAGACTTGATGAAATATTGACTAGATGATAGATTAGAATATAGTCTACACTATAGTCTAGGCTAGACTAAAAACTAGATTAAAAACTAGACTATGCTATAGTTTAACAATTGTTAAATTCAAAGGCCTTAGAGAAACTTTTTTAAAATCATATTTGCGTTTTCAATAGGTTCCACTCGCAATCCTGGCAATGGCTCTCCCGAACCACCACCACCTCCACCACGTAATCATGACATGAGCAATTCTTCGTTCAATGACTCCAAGGAAAGTAATGAAATTTCTGAAGCCGAATGTGATCGTGATCATGGACCACGTGGCAATTATGGCGGTAAGTTCTAATACGCATATTTCAAAATGAAAATTTTTAGAATTTAAGAAAAACAAAAGTGTATATATTATAAAATTGTTAGAAATTTTAAAATTTTTGAAAAAAAAATTAACTCCTATAACTTATTCTATACTTTTTTTTCAAAATTTTTATTGAATTCTTTCTTCTTGCAATTGATTTTTTTGTTAATTGTATATAATAAAAAAAAAAACAATATTTTAACAGAAGATACTAAGGATGGTGAGTGTGTAACTGGAAAAAAGGCATTAAAAATTCTCCTTAAACATTTGTCATTAATCATTTTGACATTTCCTAAATCGTTAAAAATACAAAACATTTATTGACATTTAATCCTTCTTCAGAAAACATTCCAAATACACAGAAATCACTCATTCAACAAACCATCTTAATTGTTTCCGATGTACATATTTATACAGTCATATAATTTGATCATATACAGTCATCTGATCATGAAATTATTGTTTCCAGATGAAAAATTAATATTTTTAGTACCAAGGTCAAAGGTTAAACTTTTAACAACTTGCATAAAGCTTTTGTATTTAACGAATAAATTAAAGATTGTTAAAATTTGTTTTTCTTCGGACAAATTTAACATCGAAATCAGAAAACTTTTGCCAACCAGAACGAAGGTCAAGCTCATGACTATTAAGGATTTCTTTAAAACCAGAAATTTAAGTTTGAAACACAAAAGCTTTAAACTTTTAATAATAACAACGTTCAAGTATAACGAAACTTTATAATCATAACCTTTGAGTTTTGAAGAAACTTAATCTGCAATGAAATTTGAACATATCGGAGAAAACTTCTTTAAAATTATATTTAGTATTAAATGGTACAGTAAAAATTAAAAACAGAATAATGAGGTGGTTTTAAACGAAGTTTTCTACATTGGAAAGCTTTGCATGTAAAAAACTTTAGAAACAGCGATAGAGCTTTGTATATATAGAAAAGTTTTTTTAATATACAGATAGAGTTTCCATTTAGATAAGTTTTTAAGCCAGAGAAAGAGCTTTTCATATAAAAAATCAGAGTTAAAATTTTTCCTGTTTAGCTTGCAATAAAGCTTTCTAAATAGAAAAGTTTTTGAACTAACTATAAGTTTTATAGAGCCAGCAATTGAGCTTTCGATATAGGAAAGCTTTTAAGCTATATAGAGGAAAGCTTTTGAGCTAAAAATAGAGCTTTACATATATGTAGAAAAGCTTTTATGATAGAAAAGCAGCATTTCATAAAGGAAAACTTTTATGCTAGAGAAGGAGCTTTTCATATAGGAAAGTTTTGTGCTAGAAAATAAGCATTTCATATAATAAAGCTTTTATGCTAGAGAAGGAGCTTTTCATACAGGAAAGCTTTTATGCTAGAGAAGGAGCTTTTCATATTGGAAAGCTTTTATGTTAGCGATAGAATTGCCAACATAGGAAAATTTTGAGTTGATGACAGAGCTTCCAATACATATATAGAAAAGCTTTTGTGCCAACATATCTAACTATAAATAGAGATAGCTAGAACACATAATATTTTAAAAAACCTTTTATGAGCTTTTATAGAGAGAGGCTTCTGAACTAATGTAGATGGTTTCCATAATGGAAAGCATTAAGGAAAGATTTTAAGCTAGAGATAGAGCTTTTAATATAGGAAATATTTTCAGCTAGCGACAGAACTGTCTGTATAAGAAGGTTTTTGAGTTGACGACAAAGCTTTCTATATAGGAAAGCTTTTAAGCTAGCATAGCTATATAGAGAAAAGCTATTGATGTAATTGCTTCTCATATTGAAAAACATTTGGATTGAGTTTTCTATAAATATTAACGTTTTTGAGCTGGTGTTAAAGCTTTCTGTGTAGAAAAGTTTTTGACAGATAAAGCTATTCTATATAGACAAGTTTTCTAGTTGACGATAAAGCTTACAATATAGAAAAGCTTTTAAACTTGTAATATAAAACTGTAACTGATAAAGTTTTGTATTTAGCAATAGAGCATACATTTATATAAAAGCTATTAAAATAGCGATAGAGCTTCATGTATAATAAAGCTAGAAAGAGCTTCATATAGAAAAGTTTTTGATATATGGGTCAATGTATTCTTTACATGCAAGTTTTCTAGTTGACTATAATGCTTACAGTATTGGAAAGCTTTTAAACTTGCAAAATAAAATTCTAACAGATAAAGTTTTGGATAGAGCATATATTTATATAAAAATTATTGTAATAGCGATAGAGCTTTATGTATAGTAATGCTTTTGGATGGAAGACCTTCATATAAAGATAACTAAAGTTTCCATAAGATTCGATTGAGCTTTCAATATAGAAAAAAACTTGATTTAGTAATAAAGCTTTTAATTGTTATATTCAATATTTCTTTATAGAAAAGCTTTTGATATAGCGATATAGCTTTGAGTACAACAAAGATTTTGGATGATAGAGCTTTTTATAAAGAAAGGCTCTATTTAGAAAAGGTTTAGAGAAAGAACATTTTGTTTACCTGAATGCTTAAGAGCTCGCAATAAAACTTTCTATATAGGAAAGCTTCTGGTTTAGCGATAAAGCTTTTAAAAGTTTTTTTTTTCCTTCCATTATCATAATCAAGATTTCTCTCACATTTGAAGACATTGTTCTCATCCTTAAACAATTCGTATATAAATCAGAAATCATTTTTATCATATCAACAAAAATCATACTGTGTTTTGCAAAAAATGTATTATTTTAATTTTTTTTATAAATAAAATTTTTTTAAAAAACGTTCAATTTTATTATTGGTTTTTGGTTTATATTTTTTCAAAATTATTTTCATTTAAAGCACATTTTTTCCAATATCATTATGCACATAATTATTATATTTAAATCAATGTTTATTTGTGACTAAAAAAAAAACAATATGATTTTTTTATTTAATTTATTAAATTAAATGTCATTAATGCATGTTTATTTTTTTTATAAAATCTTAGCTAAATTTTGTCAATAATTTTTTTTATTTTTAAGAAATGTTTATAATTTTTCCAATTGTATATATTTTATCACATTTTTTCTCATTACCTCGCCCCAACCAAAGAAAAAAGAACCATAATATCATGTTCCAAAATATTGCAAAAAAAATACTTCTAGGTTTTAAATTTATAGAAAAATCTATTTGGTTTAATTTCTTAATTTTTATTATTTTTTTATTTCTTTTCATTTCTTTATATTCAATATTTATGGGAATATTTAAAAAAATTATCTAAAATGTATAAAACTTAAACCTCGGTCTTACTCATTTAAAAACATAAATTTATAAAAAAAATCTGAAAATCTCGAATACCAAAAACAGCTGTTAAAAGATCTCCTATGCATAAGGATCAACGTACCACAGAGGAGATGCGTAAATTAATCGAAAGGTAAAGTAAATTAAAAGGTTTATAAAATATTCAAAATATTACCCAGAATTAAGAAAAAAACAGTTGCATATTAAGTAAAATATAAAAAATTGCAAACTAATATTTAAAGCTACAAAAACTAAACATATAAAGGGTCAGTTTTAGTTGAATACTCTAAAAAATCCTTTTAAAGTCGTTTATATATATAAGAGAACTTTTTATTAATGAACTGCTAACAATCGGGCTTTCTACAAACAAAAGCTTTCTATAAAAGAAGTTCAACTTTAGTACTACATAGTTAAGTTCTAGTTCATTTTAATTTCAGATCTAGTTCAGTTCTAGTTCCGTTCTAGTTCAGATCTAGTTCAGTTCTAGTTCAGTTCTAGATTAGTTCTAGTTCAGTTCTAGTTCAGTTCTAGTTCAGTTCTAGTTCCGTTCTAGTTCAGTTCTTGTTCAGTTCTAGTTCAGTTCTAGTTCAGTTCTAGTTCAGTTCTAGTTCAGTTCTAGTTCAGTTCTAGTTCAGTTCTAGTTCAGTTCTAGTTCAGTTCTAGTTCAGTTCTAGTTTAGTTCTAGTTTAGTTTAGTTCAGTTCCAGTTCAGTTCTAGTTCAGTTCTAGTTTAGTTCTAGTTTAGTTCAGTTCTAGTTCAGTTCTAGTTTAGTTCTAGTTCAGTTCTAATTCAGTTTTAGTTCAGTTCTAGTTCAGTTTTAGTTCAGTTCTAGTTCAGTTCTAGTTCAGTTCTAGTTCAGTTCTAGTTCAGTTCTAGT
>NC_060954.1:10516689-10516925 GCF_022045245.1 Lucilia cuprina
AGTTCAGTTCTAGTTCAGTTCTAGTTCAGTTCTAGTTCAGTTCTAGTTCAGTTCTAGTTCAGTTCTAGTTCAGTTCTAGTTCAGTTCAGTTCTAGTTCACTTCTAGTTTAGTTCGAATTCAGTTCTAGTACAGTTCCAGTTCAGTACTAGTTCAGTTCTAGTTCAGTTCTAGTTCAGTTCTAGTTCAGTTCTAGTTCAGTTCTAGTTCAGTTCTAGTTCAGTTCTAGTTCAGTTCT
>NC_060954.1:10517025-10535079 GCF_022045245.1 Lucilia cuprina
TATAGACTATTCTATAGTCCAGACTATAGACTATTCTATAGTCCAGACTATAGACTATTCTATAGTCCAGACTATAGACTATTCTATAGTGCAGACTATAGACTATTCCATAGTCCATAGTCCAGACTATAGACTATTCTATAGTCCAGACTATAGACTATTCCATAGTCCAGACTATAGACTATTCGATAGTCCAGACTATAGACTATTGTATAGTCCAGACTATAAACTATTCTATAGTCCAGATTATAGGCTATTCTATAGTCCTGACTATAGGCTATTTAATAGTCCAGACTATAGACTAATCTATAGTCCAGACTATAGACTATATTGTAGTCTATATCATATGCTCAAAGATTTAATAAGCAAAATGTCATGTAGTAAAGTTTTAAACAACATGACCTTAACTGTGTAAAATCTATATTCTGAAGAACTTTTCTCGGCGTTGAAAAATTTCCCAAAATTTTAAAAAATTTTAACCTGAAAATTTATTCCTTTTAAAGTTGCTCCCAAAATAGCTCCATTTGATTTTGGTGAAGAACCCTTAAACTATGGCGAACCAGCATCGGTACAATGCACTATACTGGGAGGTGATTTACCCATAAACGTAACATGGTTATTAAATGGCAAAGCCATAGATAGTTTTCATGATATATCACTAGCGCGTATAGGCAAACGAGTTAATGTTTTGACCATAGAATCGGTGGCGGCACATCATGCGGGCAATTATTCTTGTCGGGCACAAAATAAAGCAGGGCTTACTGAACATTATGCGAGTTTAATAGTTAATGGTTTGTTTATGTTGAAAAAAAATCTTAATTTATAAATTTTTCTTTTTTTGTTTTTTGTTTGTTTTTACATTCCCTTAAACCATACCTCACTACCTCCCCTAAAAACCCTTTGTATATAACAAAAAGTTCCTCCCAAAATAACGGCCTTTTCATTTGGTGATGAACCTTTAAATTTTGGTGAACCTGTATCGGTTCATTGTACTATAACGGGTGGAGATTTACCCGTTTCTGTTATGTGGACTTTAAATAGACATCCTTTAATGCCCGATTTGAATATATTAACTGAGAAACGTGGTAAACGTATTAATAATCTAATGATTGATGCTATAGAGGCTAAACATGCTGGAATTTATACTTGTATTGCTAGCAATGCTGCGGGTAAAGTGGAACATTCCGCTGAATTGGTGGTTAATGGTTAGTTGTGATTTGTTTTTGCGCAAGTATTGAGTTTTAAATATAATGGTTTGGTTTTATTTATGTTTTAAATTAACTTCCCAGTTCCTTAAGACAATACTGATATAACAAAAAAACAAAATTTGGAACGATTTAAAGAATATGGAGGCTGAGTGCTGTAGTTTTGTATGTATGCATATGTAAGGTGGATTAAAATCATTATTCTCTTTATTTAGCAAGCATTTTCCTTAAAGAAATCTTTGCTGAATTGACAAATAAGTAACATTTTTTTAGCTGAATTTGTGCTAAATTAACAAAAACCCACTGTCTTTCATAATAAACATAAATTTTCCCTATTCAGCTACAATTTTCTTTGAAAAAAGTTTGCTGAATTAAAAGATTTTCTTAGCTTAGTAACAAAAGCTCCTTTCTTTTTGTATATTTTAGAGGATTTTTCATATTCAGCTAAGTTTTTCGTAAAAAAAAGTTTGCTGAATTAGCTTAAAACGAAAATTTCTCCAGCTGAATTGATGTTAAATTAAATAAAAATCATTTATTTTTTTATATTATGAGAAAATTTTTTATATTCAGCTAAGTTTTAATCGAAAAAAGTTTGCTGAATTAGCTTAAAACAAAAAAATTTCCAGCTGAATTTGCATTAAACGAAACAATGCTCTTAGCTGTTTATATTATGAAAAAATTTTTCATATTCAGCTAAGTTTTTTATTAAAAAAAGTTTGCTGAATTAGCTTCAAACGAAAATTTCTCCAGCTGAATTGATGTTGAATTAAATAAAAATTATTTGTTTTTTATATTATGAGAAAATTTTTCCTATAGTTTTAATAGAAAAAAAGTTTGCTGAATTAGCTTAAAATGAAAATTTCTCCAGCTGAATTTGTATTAAATTAACAAATATTCTTAGCTTTTTTAATTATAAGAAGATTTTTTTATATTCAGCTAAGTTTTTCATAAAAAAAAGTTTGCTGAGTTAGCTTAAAACGAAAATTTTCCCAGCTGAATTGATGTTAAATTAATTAAAAATCCTTTGTTTTTTATATTGTGAGAAAATTTTTAATTTTCAGCTATGTTTTAATCAAAAAAAGTTTGCTGAATTAGCTTTAAACGAAAAATTTTCCAGCTGAATTTGCATTAAAATAACAAATAATCTAAGCTTTTTATATTTTGAGAGGATTTTTTTATATTCAGCTAAAATTTTCCTTAAAATAAAGCTTGCTGAGTTGAGAATATAAAACATTGTCTTAGCTGAATTAGTGTTAAAGTAACGAAAAACCTTTTGATTTCTTTACTATGAGCAGATCTGTCATTTGCATTGAAAAATATTTGCTGAATTGCTGTTAACTCTCTTTAATTGTTCTTTAGTGCCACCCAAAATCAACTATTTCTCTTTCGGCAATGATGAACCCATGAGTTATGGTGAATTTATAAATGTCCAATGTATTATATCGGGTGGTGATTTACCTGTTAATATCACTTGGATTTTGAATGGTAAACCTTTTGAGGATTATTTAGAAATCTATACCACCAAACGTGGTAAACGTATCAATGAATTGACTATAGAATCGGTGGCTGCTAAACATGCAGGAAATTATTCTTGTATAGCTGAGAATAGAGCTGGTCGTGTTAATTATACGGCTGAATTAAAAGTTAATGGTGTGTACGTGTGTGTGTGTGTGTGGGTGTGGTGTATGCAAGTTGTAGTTAATATTTTGATTTATTTTTTATATATTTTGTTAATTTTTTCCCAAAAACAACAACTATGGATCTGGTATTTGCAGTTTATTTAAAAGAAGATTTTATACATTATTTATTGTGCTGAATTGATAGAATTGATAAAATTTTCTAGCTGAATTTGTGTTAAAGTGAGAAAAACTCTTTGTTTTTTATGTTATAAAATGATTTTTCTTATTCAGCTAAGATTTCCATAGAATAATGTTTGCTGAATTAGGAAAACTGTAACTCTTGCTTAGCTGAATTTGTTTTAAAGTAACAAAAATCTTTTGATTGTTTTATTTTGAGCAGATTTTTTTGTATTCAGCTAAATTTTTCATAGAATTAGGGAAAATGTTACAATTTATTTAAAACTCTTTATTATTTACATTAGAATTGGATTTTTCTTATTCAGCTAAGATTTTTACGAAAAACGTTAGCTGAATTAAGGAAAATGTTACAATTTCTTAGCTAAATTTGTTTAAAATTGACAAAAACCTTTTTGTTTCTTTATATCATGAGTAAATTTCTATATTCAGCAAAGGATTTTTATTAAAAAAAGTTTGCTGAATTATAGAAAATGTTACAATTTCTTAGCTGAATTTGTTTAAAATTGACAAAAACTCTTTTGTTTCTTTATATTATGAGTAAATTTCTATATTCAGCAAAGGAAAAAGTTTGCTGAATTAGGGAAAACTTAAAATTTTCCCTGCTGAATTTGTGTTAAAGTAAACAAAACTCTTTGTATGCTATAACATAAGTAGAACTTTTGTGTTCAGCTAATGTTTTATTAGAAAAAATCTTAGCTGAATTAAGAACAAAGTCAAAATTTTCTAGCTGAATTTGTGTTAAAGTAATAAAAACTATTAGATTTTTATAATATAAGTAGAATTTTCATATTCAGCTAAGATTTTCAGTGAAAAATGTTTGCTGAATTAAAAAGAGACCCTATTCAGCAAAGGTTTTTTATTGAATATGTTTAGACTTAGCTAATTTACATACAATTTGTATGGTAAATTAGAGAAATATCTAGCTGAATATGTGCTACTACAATAAAATGTCTTTGTTATGATATTTTGTATATTATTCAGCTGAAATTTTCTTTTTGCTGAATTAATGAAAATTTCATATTCAGCTAGCTGAATTAGTCTTAAAGTCAAACATGTTTGGATAACATTAAAATATATTCAAAATTTTCTACATTAGTGCCGCCCAAAATGAATCAATTTACTTTCGGTGATGAACCCATGAGTTATGGTGAATTTGTTAATGTCGGTTGTATTATATCGGGTGGCGATATGCCGGTAAATATAACTTGGATGTTAAACAATCAACCTTTTGAGGATTATTTAGAGATTTATACCACCAAACGTGGTAAACGTATATTAGAATTGACCATAGAATCGGTGGCCGCCAAACATATGGGAAATTATTCCTGTGTGGCGGAAAATAAAGCTGGACGTGTTAATTATACAGCTGAATTAAAAGTTAATGGTGTGTTTTTTTATTAAATATTTAAAAAATTTTTTTTCTTTTTGTTTAATTTTTCACCCCCGAATTATTGTTTGAAACACTGCTCCTACCCCTCCCCCCACAAAATTTCCCTAAACATTACAGTACCACCCAAATTAGCCCAATTTGATTTTGGTGATGAACCGGTTAATTTTGGTGAATCGGCTAGTGTTCAATGTTTGGTGACATCGGGTGATTTTCCAGTTAATTTTACTTGGTTATTTAATGATCGTCAAATATCAGATGAGGTCTATGATGTCTCTATGGTAAAGTTGGGTAAAAAAATCAGCGTGCTATCCATTGATACAGTAAGAGCCCATCATGCTGGCAATTATACTTGTGTGGCCTCGAATATGGCTACATCGGTTAATCATACCGCTGAATTGATAATTAATGGTTAATTTAACAAATTTTTCATAATAAATGTTTTTAATTTATTTTTCTTTTTTTATTTCAAAATTTTCCAGTCCCTCCTAAAATAGCTCCTTTTGATTTTGGTGATCATGCGGTGAATTTTGAGGAATCAGTTTCTGTTAATTGTTTAATCTATTTGGGTGATTTACCCATGGATATTTATTGGTTATTTAATGGTCAAGCTATAAATGCCTATAATGGTGTGTCTATAGTTAAGGGTGGCAAAAAGGCCAGTATTTTAACTATAGATTCGGTACATGGTGGTCATGCGGGTAATTATACCTGCAAGGCTCGTAATGATGCTGATGCCGCTGAATATACTGCAGAATTAATTGTTAATGGTAGAGATTTAATCAAAATTTTGTAGTTTTTTTAGTTAAATTTTGTTTTTTTTTTATTATTTTGATTTCATTTGTAGTTTTATTTTCTCCCAGCCTTTCCCACAAAAACTTTTAAATTGTGCTTTAAAACTTGTGCTGAATAAGTTTAAAAAGTGATTTGTGTGTTTAAAACTTATAAATTTATAAATTAATGTAAGAAAAACTTTAAATTACACTTTGGTAAACCAATAGAAGATTTATTTCCTTTTTAAACTACAATTTTTCATTAAAAGAAGTTTGCTGAATAAAAGAAAATTTAACATTTTCTTAGCTGAATTTGTATTATTACAACAAAAACTAATTGTTTATTGTTTTATGAGAAAAATTTGTATATTCAGCTAAGTTTTCATTACAAAAAGTTTGCTGAATTAAAGAAAACGTAAAATTTTCTTAGCTGAATTAGTGTTAAAGTTAAGAAAACTCTTTGCTTTATATGTTTTGAAAGGAATTCTTTTTATTCAGGTAAGATTTCATGATAAAAAGTTTGCTGAATTACAGAAAACTTAAAATTTTTCTAGCTGAATTAGTGTTAAATTATAGAAAAGTCTTTACTTTATATGTTTTGAAAAGAATTCTGATATTCAACTGATATTTTATGGCAAAAAGTTTGCTGAATTTGGAAAATCATAACATTTTCTTAGCTGAATTAGTGCTAAAGTATAGAAAACTCTTTGCTTTATATGTTTTGAAAATAATTTTTATATTCAGCTGAGATTTCATGACAAAAAGTTTGCTGAATTAGGGAAATTGAAACATTTTCTTAGTTGAATTAGTGTAAAAGTAAAGAAAACTCTTTGCTTTATATGTTTTCAATAGAATTTTTATATTCAGCTGAGATTTCATTACAAAAAGTTTGCTGAATTAGAGAACACGTAAGATTTCTCTAGCTGAATTAGCGTAAAAGTATAGAAAACCCTTTGCTTTATATGTTTTAAGTAAAATTTGTTTATTCAGCTTAGTTATCATTACAAAAAGTTTGCTGAATTAGATAAAACGTAAAATTTTCCTAGCTGAATTAGTGCTTAAGTATAGAAAACTCTTTGCTTTATATGTTTTCAATAGAATTTTTATATTCAGCAGAGATTTCATTACAAAAATTTTGGTGAATTAGGGAAATCAAAACATTTTCTTAGCTGAATTAGTGCTTAAGTATAGAAAACTCTTTGCTTTATATGTTTTCAATAGAATTTTTATATTCAGCTGAGATTTCATTAAAAAAAGTTTGCTGAATTAGGGAAATCGAAACATTTTCTTAGCTGAATTAGTGCTTAAGTATAGAAAACTCTTTGCTTTATATGTTTTTAATAGAATTTTGATATTCAGCTGAGATTTCATTACAAAAAGTTTGCTGAATTAGGGAAATCGAAACATTTTCTTAGCTGAATTAGTGCTTAAGTATAGATAACTCTTTGCTTTATATGATATGAGTAGAACTTTGATATTCAGCTGAGCTTTCATTAAACAAAGTTTGCTGAATTAGGGAAAACGTAAAATTTTCTTAGCTGAATTAGTGTAAAAGTAAAGAAAGCTCTTTGCTTTATATGTTTTCAATAGAATTTTGATATTTAGCAGAGATTTCATTACAAAAAGTTTGCTGAATTAGGGAAATCAAAACATTTTCTTAGCTGAATTAGTGCTTAAGTATAGAAAACTCTTTGCTTTATATGTTTTCAATAGAATTTTTATATTCAACAGAGATTTCATTACAAAAAGTTTGCTGAATTAGGGAAATCAAAACATTTTCTTAGCTGAATTAGTGCTTAAGTATAGAAAACTCTTTGCTTTATATGTTTTCAATAGAATTTTGATATTCAGCAGAGATTTCATTACAAAAAGTTTGCTGAATTAGGGAAATCGAAACATTTTCTTAGCTGAATTAGTGCTTAAGTATAGATAACTCTTTGCTTTATATGATATGAGTAGAACTTTGATATTCAGCTGAGCTTTCATTAAACAAAATTTGCTGAATTAGGGAAAACGTAAAATTTTCTTAGCTGAATTAGTGCTTAAGTATAGAAAACTCTTTGCTTTATATGTTTTCAATAGAATTTTTATATTCAGAAGAGATTTCATGACAAAAAGTTTGCTGAATTAGGGAAATCGAAACATTTTCTTAGCTGAATTGGTGCTAAAGTAAAGATAACTCTTTGCTTTATATGATATGAGTAGAACTTTTATATTCAGCTGAGCTTTCATTAAACAAAGTTTGCTGAATTAGGGAAAACGTACAATTTTCTTAGCTGAATTGGTGTTAGAGTAAAGAATACTCTTTGCTTTTTATGTTATTAGTAAAATTTTTATATTCAGCTAAGTTTTCACTAATAAAAAGTATGCTGAATTAGTGAAAACGTAAAATTTTCTTAGCTGAATTACTAGTAAAGTAAAGAAAACTCTTTGCTTTTTAGGTCATGCTAAGAATTTTTTATATTCAGCTTAATTTCTATTGCAAAAAGTTTGCTGAATTGCAAAAAATCACAACATTTTCTTAGCTAAATTGTTAACAAACTGTTAAATATTATTAAGTTTACTTATTTAATTGAGTTTGTTAAAAAAAAAACTACCCCCAGCTCCTCCCAAAATAGTGGCCTTTGATTTTGGTGACATACCCACCAATTTTGAGGATTCAGTATCGGTAAATTGTTTAATCTCCTCCGGTGATATGCCCATCGATATCGAATGGTTGTTTAATAATGAACCGGTGAATATATTTGCTGGTATCTCTGTTATGAGAGGAGGCAAACGTACCAGTTTATTAACCATAGATTCTGTACATGCCGGCCATGCGGGCAATTATACTTGCAAAGCTAAAAATCGTGCCGGTTTTGAAGAGTATTCAGCGGAATTAATAGTTAATGGTGCTTAAGATTTTATATATAATTAAATAAGTTTTATTTGTTTGTAGATTGTTTAATTTAATTGAATTTTTCTTTTGTGTTTTCTTAATTTTATATAAGTTCCTCCCAAAATAACTCCTTTCGATTTTGGCGAAGAACCAGCCAATGTGGAAGATTCGGTATCAATAACATGTCTTATATCATCGGGTGATTTGCCCATAGATATTGAATGGTTGTTTAATGATTATGGTATAAGTTCATATTCGGGTATACAGGTGATGAAGGGTGGTAAACGTACTAGCATGTTGACTATAGATAATGTCAAGGCCCATCATGCGGGCAAATATACTTGTAAGGCTAAAAATCATGCAGCGGCCAATAATTTTACCACCGAGTTAATAGTTAATGGTATTTTTAAGATTTTTTTTTAAGAATAAATTTTTGGATTATTTTAAGTTTCCTTTTTAAATTTTTTTATTTATTTTTTTTTTTTTACTTTAAAGTTCCACCCAAAATAACACCCTTCGATTTTGGCGAAGAGCCCGCCAATTTTGAGGAAACAGTTTCTATACCTTGTATTATTGCATCGGGTGATCAGCCCATAGATATAGAATGGTTGTTTAATGATTATGGCATTAGTTCATATTCGGGTATTACGGTGGTTAAGGGTGGCAAACGTAGCAGCATGTTGACCATAGACAGTGTACAGGGAAGGCATGCAGGCTTCTACACCTGCAAGGCCAAAAATCATGCTGCTGCTGTTAATTATACGGCTGAATTGATTGTGAATGGTAGTTGTTAAAAGAGTTTTGTTATAAATTTAAAAAATAAAATTCTTTTTGATTTTAGAGTTTTATTTAAAAAAATATTTTATTTTTATAATTTTTATTCAAAAAAAGTCCCTCCCAAAATCTCTCCTTTTGATTTCGGTGATGAACCGGCCAATTTTGAGGAAACTGTTTCGGTAACTTGCATTATATCTTTGGGTGATCAGCCTATAGATATAGAATGGTTGTTTAATGATTATGGCATTAGTTCGTATTCGGGTATAACGGTAATGAAGGGAGGCAAACGCACCAGTTTATTAACCATCGATAATGTTAAGGCCCATCATGCAGGCAATTATACCTGCAAGGCCAAAAATCACGCAGCTGCTGTTAATTATACTGCGGAATTAATAGTTAATGGTAGTTTACAATAAACTAATAATTTTTATATTTAAAAATATTTTTTTTCTTTAGGTATTCTTTCTTTTGTTCAATAATTTAAATTTTTTCTTTTAGTTGCTCCCAAAATAGCTCATTTTGATTTTGGCACTGAGCCGGCCAATTTTGAGGATTCAGTTTCGGTTAATTGTTTAGTTTCTTCCGGCGATTTGCCTTTAGATATTGAATGGCTTTTCAATGATAGTCCTATTAATTCTTATTCTGGCATAACTGTTTCTAAAATGGGCAAACGTTTAAGTCTGTTAATGATTGAAGGTGTTAGTGCTAAACATATGGGAAATTATACTTGTAAAGCTCGTAATTTATGGGCTTCTTCTTCGTATACCGCACAATTAGTAGTGAATGGTGATTTATTTTTAAGAATGTCTTTTATGTAGAAATTATTGGTAAACGTTTTTTTTTTTTGGTTTTATAATTTTATTTCCTTTTAAGATTTTTCAGTTTTTTTTAAGGTCCCCATGTCCCTATAAAAATAAAGTCTTTCCTAAAATTACAGTAGTTAAATGAACACTTTAAACAATTTGTATTGAATAATATAATGCATGATGATTATTATAAAACGCTTTAGATTTTTTGTTACTTGGAAATATTCACCTAATTCTGCTAAATATCGGACCTTAGATCGAACCAAACATGTTTAGCCCTAAAATTTGAAAATGTTAGATCATTGACTAGGGCAAAGTCTTGATCATCGATTAGACTAAAGACCATACTGTAGACTACATCATTGACTGAACTAAATACTGAATGATCAACTAGTCTAAAGACTAGATCATCAATTAGTCTAAAGACTAGATCATCAACTAGTCTAAAGACTAGATCATCTACTAGTCTATAGACTAGATCATTTACTAGTCTATAGACTAGATCATTTACTAGTCTATAGACTAGATCATCGAATACTTTATATACTAGATAATCGTCTAGTCTATAGACTAGATCATCAACTAGCTTATAGACTAGATAATCGTCTAGTCTATAGACTAGATCACTGACTAATCTATAGACTAGATCATCGACTAGTGTATAAAAAAGACTAGTCTATAGACTAGTCGATGATCAATGATCTAGTCCATAGTCTAGACTAGATCATCGACTAGTCTATAAACTAGATCATCGACTAGTTTATAGACTAGATCATCAACTAGTCTATAGACTAGATCAACAACTAATATATAGACTAGATCATGAACCAATCTATAGACTAGATCATCGACTAGTCTATAGACAAATCATCGACTAGTCTATAGACAAATCATCGACTAGTCTATAGACTAGATCATCGACTAGTCTATAGACTAGATCATCGACTAGTCTATAGACTAGATCATCGACTAGTCTATAGACTAGATCATCGACTAGTATATAGACAAATCATCGACTAGTATATAGACAAATCATCGACTAGTCTATAGACTAGATCATCGACTAGTCTATAGGCTAGATCAGCGACTAGTCTATAGACTAGATCATCGACTAGTCTATAGACTAGATCATCGACTAGTCTATAGACTAGATCATCGACTAGTCTATAGACTAGATCATCGACTAGTCTATAGACTAGATCATCGACTAGTCTATAGACGAGATCATAGACTAGTCTATAGACTAGATCATTGACAAGTCAATAAACTAAATCATCGACTAGTCTATAGACTGGATCATTGACTAGTCTAATGACAATAACATTGACCTACAGACTAATCTAAAGACTATAGCTTTGGCTTGTGTTAAGAGGACATCTTTAGCTGGTCTATAGATTGAATTACAGACTGATTGATTCAGGACTTGGTTATGAATGCCATTAGAATATTTCCAATATTAATTTTATGTTCTTTTGTAGCTAATTGATTTATGTTTTGCAATTACTTTTGATTTGCCAAAATTGTATTAAGCTTTTTGCAAATATTTATAATAAATTGTAAAAAAAAGTATCAACGAAAAATTATAAATTTGTTGAAAAAAAAGTTAGTGATCAGAAGTTAAAATTTTTGCTTGAAAGCGATCTAATTTGAAAATTTCTTAAAGGTTGCTAGAAGACAAACTAATTTATCAAGTTAACAACTCTCTACTTTAATAGATCAGCGAGATTTTCGATTCGGAACGAAATTTACAATAAAGATCGATTCGGAACGAACGAGAAGATGTGATCATTACAGCGATCCTTATAGTTAAGAAAAAGGGATGTGTGATCTGTTTATTAAGTTACAAACTAATAATTGGTTCACTGTATCGCCTTTTTTGTCGATTAGAACTTAACTCCCGAATATTTCTAGAGTTACTTCGCAAAAATTTTTTATCGGACTGATGTAATTAAAAAATATAAATAATCTATATAAAAAAACGATTTATATGGGTTTCAACTAATTCCCTTTTATTATAACATTAGTTCCCCCCAAAGTTGTACCTTTCGATTTTGGCGATGAGCCTACAAATTTTGAAGACTCCGTATCGGTAAATTGTTTAATCTCATCCGGTGATATGCCAGTCAATATAACCTGGCTGCATAATGACGTAACCATGCAACCTTTTGGTACCGGTATTACCATATTGAAAAGTGGTAAAAGGGCCAGTGTTTTAACTATAGATGCAGTACATGCAGGACATGTGGGTGAATACACATGCCTAGCAGAGAATAGAGCGGGCAAGGCAAATCATACAGCGGAATTACATGTCAATGGTGGACCTAATAGATCTTGTTTTTTTTTAGATATAAGTTTTATAATGGTTTAAAAAAATATGATTTTTAATTTGATTTCAATTTTCTTTTACTTCCCTACAAAAGTTCCTCCTAAAATAACACCTTTTGATTTTGGCGATGAACCCGCCAATTTTGGCGATTCGGTGACAGTACAATGTACTATATCTAAGGGTGATTTACCGGTCGATATTAATTGGCTGTTTAATGGTTATGCCTTAAATGATTATCTAGGAGCTACTACATCGAAAATAGGCAAAAAAGTCAGTGTCTTAACTATAGATACGGTAAATGGTCATAATGCGGGCAATTATACTTGTATAGCCCGCAATATGGCCCAGACTACAGAGTATACAGCGGAACTAGTTGTTAATGGTTAAAATTTTAAATTTATTAATAAAAAGTTTAATAATTTTTATTTCTTTTTCAATTATTTACTTTATTTTTAAAATTCCTGCCTTTTTTAAAAAACCAAAATTCTAGTACCTCCCAAAATTTCACCCTTTTCAACGGGTAATCCAGAGGCTGTACATTTAGATCAATATATTACCTATCAGTGTACCATAACCGAGGGTGATTTACCTTTAAATATTTTATGGACTTTAAATAATCAACCTTTGGTCAATGAAGATAATCCCGATATTTTGATCTCGAAATTGGGTAGACGTAGTAGTGTTTTAACCATAGAAAGTGTAAGTGCCAAAAATGCAGGCAATTACACCTGTCAGGGTACGAATAAGGCCGGCAAGGCCAGTTTTACCACACAATTAAAAGTTATAGGTATTTCGACAAAACGTATTTTTTTTAACAAAAAATAATTTTATTTAAATTTCTTTAACAAATTTTTTATTTCTTTTAAAATTTTTTTTAAATTTAATCCCTCAATTTTAGTTTTACCACGCATTAGACCTTTTACCTTTGAGGAAGGTCCTGCTCAGACGGGCCAATATTTAACACTATACTGTTCAGCATCACTTGGTGATTTACCCTTAAATATAACATGGCTGCTAAATGATCAAATTGTTGAAGAAGTAGAAGAAGCAAATGCTAATGCTAATAGTTTGGGTATTTCCACAATGATGGTGAATAAACGTACTAGTGTTTTGACTATAGATTCGGTAGATGATCATCATGCCGGAAATTACACATGTCTAGCTCGTAATCGTGCTGGTTTCCATTCGTATACAACGAAATTAAATGTTTATGGTTAGCAGAAATTAACAGAAATTACCTCAGATAGTAGTTTATTAACTTTAATTTACTAAACAAACAAAAACTTTTCTCTATTTCTTATCTGCTAAAAAAAAACAAAAACTATTTACTGGTCTATCTCTTGGTTGCTGAAATTTTTAATGGGTTATTTTTCTAATCGTTTAGTTTCAAAATGTAGTTGAAAAATGCATGTTAATCAACAATATTTGTTGCATGTCAGAGCACATAATTAATTAAGTTCGCTTAACACACCCTTAATAGCTGTTTGATCTTATAATATGTTCGTAATCTTACGCTCCAGACCCTAAAGTTTAATCGAGCGCTTAAACCTATGGATTTATTTAACAATAAAATTGGCAATAATCTTAAATAAACTTTTATATTTAAAATAATGCCTAAAAGTATGCTTAGCTTAATAAGGTTATTATTTGCCTGTGTTTATACTTTTGTTGTAGCTCATTATTAAATAATACCATAAACAGTTAGTTCAGTTTTACTTAGTACAGTTCTAGTTGAGTTAGAGTACAGCTTAGTTGAGTTCTAGTTTAGTTCAAGTTCAGTTGTCGTTCAATACTAGTCCAATTCTAGTTCAGTTCAATTGCAGTTCTAATTCAATTCTAGTTCAGATCTAGCTCAGTTCTAATCTTGTTCTAGTTCAGTTCTAGTTCAGCTTTAGTTCAGTTCTAGTTTAGGTCTACTTCAGTTATATTTCAGTTCTAGTTCAGTTCTCGTTCTGTTCTAGTTCAGTTCTAGTTTAGTTCTAGTTTAGTTCTAGTTCAGTTCGAGTTTAGTTCCAGTTCAGGTCTAGTTCAGTTCTAGTTCAGTTCTAGTTCAGTTCTAGTTTAGTTCTAGTTTAGTTCTAGTTTAGTTCTAGTTTTGTTCAAATTTGGTTCTAGTTCAGTTCTAGTTTAGTTCTAGTTCAGTTCTAGTTCAGTTCAAGTTCAGTTCTAGTTCAGCTTTGGTTCAGTTCTAGTTCAGTTCAGTTTTAGTTCTAGTTCAGTTTTAGTTCAGTTGTAGTTCAGTTCTAGTTCAGTTTTAGTTCAGTTCTAGTTCAGTTCTAGTTCAGTTCTAGTTCAGTTCTAGTTCAGTTCTAATTCAGTTCTAGTTCAGTTCTAGTTCAGTTCTAGTTCAGTTCTAGTTCAGTTCTAGTTCAGTTCTAGTTCAGTTCTAGTTCAGTTCTAGTTCAGTTCTAGTTCAGTTCTAGTTCAGTTCTAGTTCAGTTCTAGTTCAGTTCTAGTTCAGTTCTAGTTCAGTTCTAGTTCAGTTCTAGTTCAGTTCTAGTTCAGTTCTAGTTCAATTCTAGTTTAGTTCCAGTTCAGGTCTAGTTCAGTTCTAGTTTAATTCCAGTTCGGTTCTAGTTCAGTCTAGTTTAGTTCTAGTTTTGTTCTAGTTCAGTTCGAGTTTAGTTCTAGTTCAGTTCTAGTTTAGTTCTAGAATAGTTCTCGTTCAGTTCTAGTTTAGTTCTAGTTGAGTTCTAGTTCAGTTCTAGTTCAGTTCTAGTTTAGTTCTAGTTTAGTTCTAGTTCAGTTCTAGTTTAGTTCCAGTTTAGGTCTAGTTCAGTTCTAGTTTAATTCCAGTTCGGTTCTAGTTCAGTTCTAGTTTTGTTCTGGTTCAGTTCGAGTTTAGTTCTAGTTCAGTTTTAGATTAGTTCTAGTTCAGTTCGAGTTCAGTTCTAGAATAGTTCCAGTTCAGTTCTAGTTCAGTACTAGTTCAGTTCTAGTTCAGTTCTAGTTCAGTTCTAGTTCAATTCTAGTTTTGTTCTATTTTAGTTCTAGTTCAGTTCTAGTTCAGTTCTAGTTCAGTTCTAGTTCAGTTCTAGTTCAGTTCTAGTTCAGTTCTAGTTCAGTTCTAGTTCAATTCTAGTTCAGTTCTAGTTCAGTTCTAGTTCAGTTCTAGTTCAGTTCTAGTTCAGTTCTAGTTCAGTTCTAGTTCAGTTCTAGTTCAGTTCTAGTTCAGTTCTAGTTCTGTTCTAGTTCTGTTCTAGTTCTCTTCTAGTTCTGTTCTAGTTCAGTTCTAGTTCAATTCTAGTTCAGTTTTAGTTCAGTTCTTATTCAGTTCTTACTTAGTTCTTATACAGTTCTTGTTCAGTTTAAGTACAGGTCTAGTTTAGTTCAGTTTCAGGTTAGTTGTAGTTTAATAGTGGATCTGACCATAAAAATAGAACAAGATTATGTGAAAATCTTCAACTTTTTCAATCGAAAAAAAATCGTTAAAGGGCCAATTTTCTGCATATAATAAAATCGATTTCTCAAAAATCCGCGTGATTATACATCTACATTGGATCAAAATTATCGAATATATATTTTTTCTGTATTCAGTTGAAAGTTTTACCTAAAATTTTGTTTATTATATTCTATTGCACCCTAAAAGTTTTACCAAAAATTGCTCCCTTCTCTGCCGGAGCTGATGCTTTCTACCCGGGCGACTATTTTACGCTACAATGTTCCATAATACATGGAGATCATCCACTGTTAGTCTACTGGTATTTTAATCAACAAAAACTCAATGAATCTGTAGCCCAACAAATGGGCATAGAAATATCAAAAATGGGTTCTAGAAGTTCGGTATTAACTATCGAATCGGTACAAGGACAACATGCTGGAAATTATACTTGTTATGGAAAAAATGCAGCAGGAGTAAGCAATTATACGGCTACGTTGATAGTAAATGGTATTAAGGATATTGAAAATTGTTATGTTGATATAGGTTTACAGTTATTGTTTTTTTTTTTTAAAGTTTTTTGTTTGTTATTATTTATTTTATATTTGTTTTGTATCTATCTATCTCTCTTTCTCTCTCGTTAAGTTCCCCCCAAACTGACACCTTTGCCCTCTAGTGTGGATAATCCTTTATTTTTGGGTGATTATTTTCAATTAAATTGTGCGGTTTTACATGGTGATTCCCCATATAATATCACCTGGTATTATAATGATGAATCGGTTAATAATCGACCGGGTATAACGGTAATGATGCATAGCAAACGTAGCAGTTCATTGAGTATTGAAAGTGTTTTAGCGGAACATGCGGGCAAATATTCATGTATTGGTGCTAATCAGGCGGGTTATACAGAAGTTTCGACCAATTTAACCATAAGGGGTTGGTGGTTTTTTATAATTTTTTCCTTTTTTATAAAAATACTAAATGCAATGCATAATGTATGTTACACTTTAAATGTTTTAATTTTTAGATAAATGGTAGCGGCTTAGTTAAAAAAAAAAAAACGAAACACCTTAATGTTTAAAATGCAAAAACTAGATTTTAAATAAAAACAAAACGGGGTAATGGCTTTACTAATTGTAAATGGCTTAAGGATCATTTTAGGAAATAAGTATCAAAAAAATCAGTGTAAAATTTCAACATTCAAAAAAGAGTTTCTAAAAATTCAGTGTTTAACTGTTCAAAAAAAAAAAAAAAAATGGCGAATAATTTCACTAAAATCACTTTCATGTTTCATTTGTTTTTACACTTTAAATGTTATTAACTGTTTTAATTTATCCATCTCTGTGTTTAAATGCATTTGTTTAACTCTAGAATTACCACAACTCGAACAATTTCAATTTAATCCTAACGGTGTTAATGGTGGTCAAGCGGTACGTGTTATGTGTATGGTAACTTCGGGTGATTTACCCATTGATATATATTGGCTTAAAGATGGCCAACCTTTGTTACGTTCGATATATCATAAAATCGATGAATATACTTTAATTTTGTCATTGCGTCAAACGAATATAGGGGACTCGGGAAATTATACTTGTGTGGCCAGTAATAAGGCTGGAGAGGCCAGAAAATGGTCTACACTAAAAGTCAAGGGTAACAACTATTGCTAAAAAGAGAAATTTTTCCAAAATAATATTTAATTTAGTAAATTTTTCAGTTCTAATCCCATGTTTAAATATTTTAAAACCTTAAATAAACTATAGTCACGAAATTGCTATATATCAGGAAATATTATTAATAAACACCTATTTTTCCTTTCCAAAATTCTACTAAACAACAAGAACCCCCCAATTTGGCAAACCTTTCCGTGTCCTCAACCCTCAGCAATGTGGGTGATTATGTACAATTTACCTGCATAGTCACTAAAGGCGATTTGCCTCTACACATTGAATGGCTGCTAAATGGCAAAGATATTATACAACAATTACCTTTTACCACAGTGGCCACGGTGGGTTCTCATACCAGTCTGCTAATGATTAACAATGTTACGGCCCAACATGCTGGGCAATATTTGTGTCGTGCTAATAATCGTGCGGGTACTTTTATTCGTACGAAACGTTTGATAGTAAATGGTATGAGCATAGTTTTTCTATATAAACTTTTTAGATTTCGCAAATAAATGGTTAAAGACAACCAATTAAATTCTCCACTTTTCTTCAAACTTTTTTATCTTTTTTCTCTCAAGTTTTTTCTCTCTTAACTTTCAAAAGTTTTTTCTTAAAATTTTTAGTAATTTTTTTTTATTAAATTTAATGTAGTAATACATTTGGAAACACTACACCGGGTTTAAGAAGAATTATTCTACTAAAGGATTGAAGATAAAAAAAAAATGGCCAATAAAAGATATAAGAACGATCACACCATAGACTAGATTATAGATTAAACTATAGACTAGACTATAGACTAGTCTATAGACTAGACTATAGACTAGACTATAGACTAGACTATAGACTAGACTAGTTCTGTTCTAGTTCGGTTCTAGTTCAGTTCTTGTTCAGTTCTAGTTCAGTTCTAGTTCAGTTCTAGTTCAGTTCTAGTTCCGTTCTAGTTCAGTTCTAGTTCAGTTATAGTTCAGTTCTAGTTTAGTTCTAGTTCAGTTCTAGTTCAGTTCTAGTTCAGTTCTAGTTCAGTTCTAGTTCAGTTCTAGTT
>NC_060954.1:10535179-10540308 GCF_022045245.1 Lucilia cuprina
GATCGGTATACTTTAAGGTGGGTATTGGACCAATATTTTTGTATGTTACAAACATCAGCACAAACGTATAATACCCTCCCCACTATAGTGGTGTAGGGTATAACTAGAGCAGAACTAGAATACAACTAGAACAAAACTAGAACAGAACTAGAACAGAACTAGAACAGAACTAGAACAGAACTAGAACAGAACTAGAACAGAACTAGAACAGAACTAGAACAAAACTAGAACAGAACTAGAACAGAACTAAAACAGAACTAGAACTGAATTAGAAAAGAACTAAGACAGAACAAGAACATAACTAGAAATGAACTAGAACAGAACTAGAAAAGAACTACAAATGAACTAGAAATGAACAGAACAGAACTAGAACAGAACTAGAACAGAACTAGAACAGAACTAGAACAGATCTAGAACAGAACTAGAACAGAACTAGAACAGAACAAGAACAGAACAAGAACAGAACAAGAACAGTACTAGAACAGAACTAGATCAGAACTAGAGCAGAACTAGAACAAGAACTAAAACAAGAACAGAACTAGTACCAAACTAGAACAGAACTAGAACAGAACTAGAACAGAACTAGAACAGAACTAGAACAGAACTAGAACAGAACTAGAACAGAACTAGAACAGAACTGGAACAGAACTAGAACAGAACTAAAACAGAACTAGAACAGAACTAGAATAGTACTTGAACAAAACTAGAACAGAATTAGAACAGAACCAGAATAGAACTAGAACAGAACTAGAACTGAACTAGAACTGGACTAGAACTGAACTAGAACTGAACTAGAACTGAACTAGAACTGAACCAGAACTGAACTAGAACTGAACTAGAACTGAACTAGAACTGAACTAGAACTGAACTAGAACTGAACTAGAACTGAACTAGAACTGAACTAGAACTGAACTAGAACTGAACTAGAACTGAACTAGAACTGAACTAGAACTGAACTAAAACTGAACTAGAACTGAACTAGAACTGAACTAGAACTGAACTAGAACTGAACTAGAACTGAACTAGAACTGAACTAGAACTGAACTAGAACTGAACTAGAACTGAACTAGAACTGATCTAGAACTGAACTAGAACTGAACTAGAACTGAACTAGAACTGAACTAGAACTGAAGTAGAACTGAACTAGAACTGAACAAGAAATGAACTAGAACTGAACTAGAACTGAACTAGAACTGAACTAGAACTGAACTAGAACTGAACTAGAACTCAACTAGAACTGAACTAGAACTGAACTAGAACTGAACTAGAACTGAACCAGAACTGAACTAGAACTGAACTAGAACTGAACTAGAACTGAAATAGAACTGAACTAGAACTATAACTATCCATAAGTGAACAAGAACTGAATATATTTTTAATTTCATTACTTACCTGGTTTGTAGTGCAAAGTATAACCATGTAGAGGAGCAGTATCACCTTCATGAGGCTTCAATTTAACAGTCAAAGAATCGGTGGTAGTTGCAGACAATGTAACCTGAGGCGACATGGGTGGTGCCAAAACTATCAACTTATGTGTAATCGAATCCTTAGCAATTGGGTTCTCAGCATGACAGGTATAATCTCCAGCATCTTGTCTATTCACCGATTTAACTAACAACGAACCATCGGGTAAAACACGCATACGATCGTTGCCGGTAAATTCAACACCCTTAATTTTCCATGTTATATCGGGTTGTGGTGAGCCAACAGCGAGACAAGGCATTTTAGCATCTTCCTTAAAGGTGGCAGTGAACGTATCATCGAATGAGGCAATTTTAGCTGGTACTTGATCGCTGGGCATGGCCACAATACTCTTTGAGGGTTGTCCCTCACCAATGTTTGTACTGGCTGTAACCCAGAATTCATAGGGATTGTTCTTTTCCAATTCGGTGGCTTCGTAGCTCATTTGATAGTGGGGTACTTTTTGACTTTTGGGTTCTCCTTCGGCTCCTTCAACTTTAGTGTAGACAGTGTATTGTTGGATGATGCCGTTGGGTTGTGCTGGTGGACGCCATGAGACTAAAATGGCAGCATGTCCCATAACGAGAGCCTTAACATCGGTGGGGGCTTCAGGTACTGTTTTGGGAGGGGAAGAGAGAAAAAGAGCGATTTGTGTGTTTTACTTATTTACTTATTTTCTATTACTTACCATCTGGTTCAGTTTGGCAGTGTATGGCAGCGCTGCGTACACCATCTCCTCCGGCAGTGGTGGCTAAAACTTGCATAGTATAGTTAGTGTATTTCTTCAAGCCATGTAAAACGGTATCCGAGGAGGCAGTCTTCTTGTAATGACGTTTGGTTTCATCTTTTGGAAAAGAAGATAAGGAAATCAGAAGGGTTTTTGGAGTTTCCAAACGATATCTTCAAACTTGCTATACTTACCATACCACTCTTCACTGGGAGCATAAACAACTTTGTAGGTCTTAATAACACCATTGGCCGATTCTAAGGGAGGACTAACCCAGCTAACGCGAATTGTCTGAGAAGTCAAGGTAGTGCAAGAGGTATCACTGGGTGGTTGACTGGGTGTGCCTTCAGCAGTGAATTGTTTCTCTTCATCCGACAAGGGACCAGCACCGATCTTATTGAAAGCCTGGATGACAACAGAGTATTGAGTATAGACGCGTAAGTTGTTCAATTCCAAATTATGTTCTTTGCCTTCTTCGGTCACAAAATTAACAGTTTCAAAAACATACGAAGAGTTGGTGTTCGATAGTTTATAGCCGACGTAGTAACCCAAAATTTCACCATTCCACTCCGAACGTGCTGGGGGCTTCCAGGTGACACGGAGAGTAGTCTGATTAACAGGTTCAACTTTAATGTTTTGAGGCTTGCCAGAGGGAGCTTCTTCGGCGGTGATGATAGTAACAGCTTCGGAAGATTGAGAGGTGCCAATAGTATTCTCAGCCACAATGCGAATGTTGTAAGTAGTAGCGGGATTCAGTTTTTGGACTTGAGCTTCGGTAGTATCACCAGGAACCATAACACGATCAATTTCATCCCAAGAAGCGCGAGAACGTTTGAATTCAATAATATAACGGGTAATAGGAGAATTGCCATCGTAGGGTTGAGCCCAACTCAATTGTACCGAGCGTCCCGATTTGTCCAAAACTTTCAAGGCATAAGGCATTTCGGGTACTTCCTGGATAATCATATTGATACTAGCATCATCAGAACCGAAAGCATTAGTGGCAACACAAGTAAACAAGGCAGAGTCCGAACGTTCGGTACGCTTAATCGAAAGGCTAGACATGACACCGGTCGACAGGATTTCTTCGCGAATAGTATAACGATTGTCGTTCTTGGGGTCCAAACGCATATTATTCATGTTCCATAAAATACCAATGGGTTTTTCACCTTTAGCTTCGCATTGTAAGACAGCAGGTTCACCACGACGAGCAGTTTGGTTGCGCAATTTTTCAGTGAATTCTGGTGGAGCCTGTACACTAACCATTATAACAGCCGAGAGTCCAGAACCAATACCATTAATAGCTTCACACAAATAGTAGCCTTCGTTAGTCTTTTGAATGTTATCGATGTGTAGGGTGCCTTCTTCAACGCGAATATTGTCGTTTTTCTTCAAATCCTTATATTCACCGGGACTGTTACCTATTAAGAAAAATTATAAAATAATTCAATTTATTAAATTCCGCTCACAAAATAATTCTTAATTTGATATTTTAGTTTCTTTTTTATCCACTTACCCACAGCTTTCTTCCATGTCACTTGTGGCTTAGGGAAACCATCAGCTTTGCATTCAACTTTAGCATCGGATCCTTGAGCGAAAGCCTTATCGGTGGGTTCCAAAATCCATCTTGGTGGTACTGTTTTTATGTTTTAGATTTATTGAGAATTTTTTTGAGTGATAAAAAAAATAATACATTAATACAATATTCACTTGTTGTAATTGTTTAAAAATAAGTTTTGATTAAGCATGCGGTTTTATAAAATATTTGTAACGGACTGACCTGTGGACTGAAAGAGAAAAGGTAAAATAAAATGGTATCTTGATAATATACAATTTTTGAAAATATTACCAATGATGACAAAAGTGTAGTTTATAGGCAAGTATAGTTTAGTCTAGTATATAGTCTATATTCTAGTTCATAGCTATACTAATCTGTAGTCTTATCCTATAGTATAGTCTATATCTAGTCTAACAAGATTATGTATATAGTCTAGTTTATAATCTCGACTACAGTCCAGTCCATAGTCTATAGTCTATCTATACTTTATATATAGTCTAGTCAATATTCAAGTCTATAGTTTAGTCTATGGTCTATAATCTAGTCTATAGTCTAGTCTGTAGTCTACTTAGTCTAGTTTATAGTTTAGTCTTCAGTCTAGTCTACAGTCTAGTCCATAGCCTAGTCTATTGTCTAGTCTATAGACTTGTCTATAGTCTTGTTTATAGTCTAGTGTGGTCTATAGTCTTGTCTACAATCTAGTCTATAGTCTAATCTAGTCTTTGGTCTAGTCTATTGGCAAGTCTTTTGTCTATTCTATAGTCTAGTGTATAATGTAGTCTATAGTATAGTGTATAGTGTAGTCTATGATCTGGTCTTTAGACTAATCTATTGTATAGTCAGTAGCTTAGTCTATAATCCAGTCTAGTCAGTAGTTTGGTACATAGTCTATAGTCTACGCTATCAAGTCTATAGTCTAGTCTATAATCTAGTCTATATTCCAGAATATATTGTAGTCTATAGTCTAGTCTGTAGTCTAGTCTATATTTCAGTCTATAGTCCAGTCTATAGTCTAGTCTATATTCTAGTCTATAGTCCAGTCTATAGTCTAGTCCATAGTCTAGCCTATAGTGTAGTATATAGCCTAGTCTATAGTCCTGTTTATAGTTTAGTCTAGTCTATAGTTTGGTCTATAGTCTAGTCTATAGTCAAGTTTATGGTCAAGTCTATAGTCTAGTCTACAGTCTAGTCTGTAGTCTAGTCTATAGTCTAGTCTATAGTCTAGTCTATAGTCAAGTCTATAGTCTAGTCAATGGTCTAGTCTGTAGTGTAGTCTATAAAACTGAACTAGAACTGAACTAGAACTGAACTAGAACTGAACTAGAACTGAACTAGAACTGAACTAGAACTGAACTAGAACTGAACTAGAACTGAACTAGAACT
>NC_060954.1:10540408-10584889 GCF_022045245.1 Lucilia cuprina
CTGGACTATAGAATAGTCTATAGTCTGGACTATAGAATAGTCTATAGTCTGGACTATAGAATAGTCTATAGTCTGGACTACAGAATAGTCTATAGTCTGGACTATAGAGTAGTCTATAGTCTAGACTATAGAGTAGTCTATAGTCTAGACTATAGATGAGTCTATAATCTGGACTATTGAATAGACTCTAGAATAGTCTATAGTCTGGACTGTAGAATATACTATAGAATACTCTATAGTCTGAACTATAGAATAGTCTATAGTCTGAACTTTAGAATAGTCTATAGTCTGGACTATATAATAGTCTATAGTCTGGACTATAGAATAGTCTATAGTCTGGGCTATAGAAAAGTCTATAACCTGGACTGTAGAATAGTCTATAGCCTGGACTATAGAATAGTCTATAGTCTGGACCATAGAGTAGTTTTTAGTCTTGACTATAGAAAATTTTATAGTCTTGATTATAGAGTAGTCTATAGTTTGGACTATAGAAAGTCTTGACTATAGAGTAGTCAGTAGAATTGACAATGGAATCATTTATAGACCCTATTAGGATATTGATTATTAGACGCTAATTGGAAAATGTATATGTTTATGTAAAGGTTGGACCAGGTGAAAATGAAATGAAAAGAAAACAACTGAAAAGAACTCAATTAAAAATTCATCGAAAATTTTCTTCACACCATTTACTATTAAAGCCGCTGTATAGGCCGCCTTGCCCGCTTCATTTTTCGCTAAACACGTATAGTTACCAGCATGATTCCCTGTAACACTTTCAATACCCAAAACATGAGTATGACGAGTAAATTTTGATGTTTGTATCTCTAAATGAGCGGGTATATGATAATCATTAAATAACCATTCAACACTTATAGGCCAATCACCACCCGATATGGTACATTGTAATGAAGCAGGTTCACCAAAATTCAAAGGTTCTGCACCAAATTGAAATGGTGTTATACGTGGTGGTACTAAGAATTAGATTTTTTTAAAGTTAAAGAGATTAGTTATTATATATAAAAGATATTAACATAAAGATAGAGAAAGAGAGAGTAAGAGGTTTAATATGTTATATATGAGCAACTGCCAAAAACACTTAGTTGGATTGAAAGAGTTAGTTACATTTTCTTAAAGAGTTGTAGATGTTAGTTTAGAATTCTCATTTTGTTTATCTTTATCATCTAATATATACCATTAACTGTTAAATTTGTACTGTAAGAGGTAATGCCAGCACTATTACTGGCTGTACATGTATAAGTTCCGGTATGAGCAGGAGTAGCATTTGGTATAGATAATATACTCGATTTGGCACTTATGGGATTAGTATGCATGATCGGTTGTTGTTGAGCCCCAAAACGTAAATCATCTGAATTACGTTCAAAAGTCCAATGTATCTTAATGGGACGATCACCCTTATGGATTTGACACAACAGATCAACAGAATCCCCGGTATTTACAACGTCATCATAAGAAAAAGGTATAATTTGTGGTAGAACTAAAGTAGGTTTCAAAAAAACTCTTTATATTACCATTAATCAATAGGATTATAATATTATATAGATAGATTTTTATTAAACGAAAATTGAGGTTCTTCAAGTTATATATTTAAACAGATTATTCAAATTTAGACATTTTTTAAACCGATTTGTAAAGAATATAGCATAGTCTATAGTGTTCACTAAATAATTATCTACAGCATTCAGATCATAATTATAAGTCCCGACTTTAGAATAGTTTACTAATTTTTAGACCGATTTGTTCAAAGTGTTTATGTGTAGGATTAAAAATAAATATATAAGAAATCATAATATAATTACTTAATCTTTAAACATTAATCACCATTTATAAATAATTCCGATGTATATGAACTTTGACCCGCTTTATTATTGGCCATACAAGTATAATTGCCAACATTAGCGGCCTTAACCGATTCTATAGTCAATAAACTAATACGATCACCAATTTTACTTGTTAAAACTCCCAAATGGGAAAATAACGGTAAATCATTATGTAGCCAACGGATTTTTAAAGGTAAATCCCCTTTAGCAACATGACAAGTCAATTGTACGCTATCACCTTCATTGGCCTCATTGTCAAAACTAAAGGGGTGAATAGAGGGCAGGACTTTTAAGGAGGGATAAACAAAGATATAGAAAAAAACAATCATAACTAAATCAAATGTCTTTCTAAAAAAAAAACTAAAGAAATACTTTAATAATATTTTTTTAAATAAATTATTATAACCATTAACTTTAAGCTCCGCCTGATAAGAGCTTTCACCCGCTATATTTTTGGCACGACATGTATATATGCCCCTATGTTCGGCTGTTATATAGTCAATATTTAAAGTACTAGATTTCGTAGACATACGACCGATTATGATCTCAGCATCACCACTACTTAAGGTTTGATTATTCAAAGACCATTCAATGACTATGGGTAGATCACCTTTTGACACTGAACATTGTATGCCCACCGAATCACCAGAATTGGAGGCTTCATCACCAAACGAAAAGGGTTTAATTTGGGGAGGTACTATAAAAATTTAAATTATGTTAATTATCAGCAAAATATTTCATCATTCAGCTAATAGTTTCACCAAAAATATCTTAAACCTTTCGATTTCTTGATCATTTTCTCTTAAAGCAATTGATTTATTTAGGGATTTGTGTGTGTGTAGTAGGATTAAAATTATAATTCAAAACCAAAACAAAAAAAAAAAAAAAACTATAAATCCAAACCAATAAAATTTAAATAAAAATTATTGCCCCCATTCTTATCTACCATTAACACTTAATTCCGCCATTTGTTCAGCACTGCCCGCCGCATTTGTAGCAATACATTTGAAGACCCCACGATGTTGTCCATTTATAGAATCAATACTTAAAGAACTTAATTTTGGTGACATTTTTATAATCCTTATGCCAGAATGTTCATTCGTTATAGGTTGACCATTTAAAGTCCAGTGTAATTGTAAAGGTAAATCACCCTTAAAGACCATACATTGTACTGCAGTACTATCGCCATAATTGGAGGGTTCATCACCAAACACAAATGGCATAACTTGGGGAGGTACTGGAGATTTATAGAAAAATTTTTAAGATATAACAACTAGTTAGTTTATAGTTTGGACTATAGAATAGTCTAGAGTCTGGACTATAAAATAGTCCAGAATATAGAATAGTCTATAGTCTGGACTATAGAATAGCCTATGGTTTGGACTTTAGAATAGTCTATAGTCTGGACTTTAGAATAGTCTATAGTCTGGACTTTAGAATAGTCTATAGTGTGGACTATAGAATAGTCTATAGTCTGGACTATAGAATAGACTAAAGAATAGTCTATAGTCTGGACTATAGAATAGTCTAGAGTCTGGACTATAGAATAGTCTATAGTCTGGACTATAGAATAGACTATAGTCTGGACTATAGAATAGACTATAGTCTGGACTATAGAATAGTCTATAGTCTAGACTATAGAATAGCCTATAGTCTGGACTATAGAATAGTCTATAGTCTGGACTATAGAATAGTCTATAGTCTGGACTATAGAATAGTCTATAGTCTGGACTATAGAATAGCCTATAGTCTGGACTATAGAATAGTCTATAGTCTGGACTATAGAATAGTCTATAGTCTGGACTATAGAATAGTCTATAGTCTGGACTATAGAATAGTCTATAGTCTGGACTATAGAATAGTCTATAGTCTGGACTATAGAATAGTCTATAGTCTGGACTATAGAATAGTCTATAGTCTGGATTATTCAATAGCCTATAGTCTGGACTATGCAATATTGTGTAGTCCGGACTAAAGAATAGTATATAGTCTGGACTATAAAATAGTCTATAGTCTGGACTATAGAATAGTCTATAGTCTGGACTATAGAATAGTTTATAGCCTGGACTATAGAATAGTCTATAGTCTGGACTTTATAATAGACTATAGTCTGAACTATGGAATAGTTTATAGCCTGGACTATAGAATAGTCTGGAACTGGAATAGTCTGGACTATAGATTAGTCTGAAGTATAGAATGGACTATAGAATAGTCTATAGTCTGGAATATAGATTAGTCTATAGACTGTGCTATAGTCGGGCCTAAAGAATAGCCTATCGTCTATAGTCTAGACTGTAGAATAGTTTAGAGTCTGGATTGTTGATTAGTCTATATTCTGGACTATAGAATAGTCTATAGTCTGGACTGATGTAATGTGATATTCCGCTTATATAAAACTTTACACACTCTATAAGTTTTCCAATAACTTTTTTATCCTTCAAAACAGCTCAACTTTTCCCTAAAGCACTTCGAAACACCAACCACCACCACTACTTGAGCACATTCATATCTTTATGACAAAACTATATTCAGCAAAATGTGCACAGAAATCATATTTGATCAAGAGATTTAGCAAATCATAATTAAAAACAAGCAAAGCTGGGTTAATTTTATCGAATTTTTTTTCCAATTTGTTTACCAACCATTAACCTGTAATTCAGCCGTATATTCACTGGAACCAGCCTTATTAGTAGCTATACATTTATAGGTACCACGATGAAAGGCGGTCAAGGAATCTATATTTAAGGAACTGGTTCGCTTATTTAAACGTACTATGCTGAAATCATTTTCACCATTAACAATGGCAGCGGAGTTCAAAGACCAATGTATTTCTAAAGGCAAATCACCCTTAGGCACCACACAAGTGGCACTGGCGATATCACCCACATCGGCGGCATCCTCACCGAAACTAAAGGGTAAAACTTGAGGAGGTACTAAAGGAGTTGTGAAAGACAAAAAATAAATTGGAAAAAAAAGCAAATTTAAAGAAAGAAAAAAAACGAAAATTTAAACTAAAAATATAATTTATCTGTTAAATAGTTTATTAGAAAAGATAATGGTTAACCAACCATTAACTTCTAGCTCAGCTGAGTACTCAGCTGTGCCCGCTTTATTAGAGGCTATACATTTATATAAGCCGCGATGATGAGCCTCTAAAGAATCAATATTTAGAGAACTAGTACGAGCATTCATGCGTTGTAAAGAGAAACCATGTTCTCCGGTTATTACGGGGGCCGAATTTAAGGTCCATCGTATTTCTAAAGGCAAATCACCTTTGGTAACCATGCAAAGAGCTCCGGCCATTTCACCAGTATTTGCAATATCATCACCAAAGTTAAAAGCCTGTATTTGTGGAGGTACTTTATAGGGAATTTGAGAAATTTAAAAAAAATGGAATTTAGAACCAAAAAAAATTTTAAAAAATTATAAACTATAAATTTTAATATTTAAAATTTTTATATATGTTAATTGTTTTCCATTATTAACCATTGACTTCCAATATTGTTATATATTCCGCATAACCAGCCGAATTATTGGCTATACATTTATAGCTGCCCCGATGATAGGCCTCTAGCGAATCAATACTTAAGGAGCTGGTTCTTTTGTTCATTTTAAATATATTAAAACCATTTTCTCCATTAACTATTAGAGCAGAATTCAAAGTCCAATAGATGTCTAGCGGTAAATCCCCTTTGGGCACTACACATACTACACTGGCTACTTCACCACGATTTAAGGGTTCTTCACCAAAACCAAAGGGACTAATTTGTGGGGGAACTGTGAGATTATAGAGTTTTGTTTAAGATAAAAATTTTAATATTATTATTTCTATTTTGATCTAAGATCGGCTGGAAAGATCAGGTTTAAGGAATTGGATTTTAAAATAAGAAAATTAATTAAAAATCAAAAAAAAAGCTACTAAAATTTACTAAATAAAACTTTCTCTTAACCATTTACTTCCAGCACTGTTACATGCTCGGCATAACCAGCCGAATTATTGGCAATACATTTATAAGTGCCCCGATGATTGGCCTCTAACGAATCAATATTCAAAGAACTGGTTCTTTTATTCATTTTAAATAAAGTAAAACCATTTTCACCATTAACTATGAGAGCAGAATTCAAAGTCCAATAGATGTCGACAGGTAAGTCACCCTTTGGAACGATACAAGTAACACTAGTAACTTCGCCGCGATTTAAAGCCTCTTCGCCGAAATCAAAGGGACTTATTTGAGGAGGAACTAAAGCAAAAAGAAATTGTTCAAATAATAAAGTTTTTATCAAAGTCAGTTGTTGATGAAATCTATATAAGATTATAGTAAATTCGCCGCTATTTAAAGCCTCTTCGCCGAAATCAAAGGGACTTATTTGAGGAGGAACTAAAGCAAAAATAAATTATTCAAATAATAAAGTTTTTATCAAAGTCAATTGTTAATAAAATCTTTATTAGATTTTCAAAAGTTTTGGGGGGTTTTTTTTAAAGGGGAGAGGGTTTTCAACTTAAAAATTAATTAAAACATATAAAAAATTTTGTAAAATATTTATTTTATCTCTTATCAACCATTAACTTCCAAAACTGCTATATGTTCTGCATAGCCTGCCGAATTATTGGCTATACATTTATAAGTGCCCCGATGAAAAGCCTCCAAAGAATCGATGTTTAAAGAACTGGTTCTTTTATTCATTTTGAATAGATTAAAACCATTTTCACCATTAACTATTAAGGCTGAATTTAAAGTCCAATATATATCCAAAGGTAAATCGCCCTTAGTAACTATGCAGGGTACACTAGTCACTTCGCCGCGATTTAAGGCCTCCTCGCCAAAGTCAAAAGGTGATATTTGAGGGGGAACTTAAGAAAATTAATAAAAAAAAACATTTAGTTTTTAAACTCCAGAATAGATTTTAAAGGATCGGGGGTTTTAACTTAAAAAAGTAAACAAATTATAAAAATCTCTACAAATCAACTATAGTTTTTATATAAAAATTAATCATTAACCATTAACTTCCAATACTGTTATATATTCGGCATAGCCGGCCGAATTATTGGCTATACATTTATAAGTGCCCCGATGAAAAGCTTCCAGGGAATCGATATTTAAAGAACTGGTTCTTTTATTCATTTTAAATAGATTAAAACCATTTTCACCATTAACTATTAAGGCTGAATTCAAAGTCCAATATATATCCAAAGGTAAATCACCCTTGGGCACCATACAAGTAACACTAGCTATTTCACCACGATTCAAGGCCTCTTCACCAAAATCGAAAGGGCTGATTTGTGGAGGAACTTAAAAAAGCAAACAAAGCAATTCATTAAAATTTTTTTGAAATCATTAAAACTTGTTTAACCAACTGCCTATTCAGCAATGTCGAAACAAGACCTATTTTCCCGACATTGAGGAGCTTGGAGGTAAATATTTTTTCTCTTTAGTTTATGTTTAACCAACTTTGCAGCATTTTTTTTTTACACCAAAACCACCCAAAATTTTTGTTAATGAAAATTATAGCACATAGAGAAAGATTGGATTAGTTATTAGTAGCGTTAAGTTTGAACATCCACAGCACCACATTGCTTGAAAGAAAAAACTCCTTTAAAACCCACCATTAACTTCTAATTCAGCAGCATATTCAGCTAAACCGGCTAAATTAACCGCTATACAACGATAAGTACCACGATGTTTAGCCTCTAAGGCCTCAACATTTAAATAACTAGTGCGAGCATTAAGTTTCATTATAGTAAAACCATCAGCACCCGATATTATAGGTTCCTCATTTAAAGTCCAATGCATAGTCAAGGGTAAATCACCCTTAACAACCACACAGGTTATGCTTAAAACCTCACCCATATTAAAGACTTCATCGCCGATATTAAAAGGTAAAACTTGGGGTGGCACTACACGGTTAAGGGAGGGAGTTAAGAATAGGAAAAAGAAAATCAATATAATAAAAATAATAATATATAAGTTTTAACTAGTTTTAAAAAATCGTCGTAATAACCATTAACATGTAACTCCGCCGAATAGGTAGCCGATCCGGCTTTATTATTAGCTATACACTGATAAAGACCACGATGTTTACCCTCCAGGGCATTGATATTCAAGGAGCTAGTACGAGGATTCATTCGTATTAATGTAAAACCATCATCACCATTTGTTATGGGATGTGAGTTAAGGGTCCAATAGATATCGACTGGTAAATCACCTTTACCCACCATGCACTGAGCCCCAAACCAATCACCCACATTTAGGGGTTCATCGCCAAAGTTAAAGGGTGTTATCTGAGGTGGCACTGGGTAATGTGGAAATGAAATAATGCAGCAATAGAGTATTTAGTTAAAAGATCTTTGTCATTGATATATATAATTCAAACTATGGCCTAAATTGTAGTCTAGACTATACTTCAGATTATTATTACACTATAGGCGACATTGTAGTCCAGATAAGTTTTGAATATAATTCAATTTATAGGCCATACTTAATCTAGTCTAGCATGGACTCTAGACAGTTTATAGACTAAATAGTAGTCCTGTCTATAGACTAGACAGTAGTCCAGTCTATAGGCTAGACAGTAGTCCAGTCTATAGACTAGACAGTAGTCCAGTCTATAGACTAGACAGTAGTCCAGTCTATAGACTAGACAGTAGTCCAGTCTATAGACTAGACAGAAGTTCAGTCTATAGACTAGACAGAAGTTCAGTCTATAGACTAGACAGTAGTTCAGTCTATAGACTAGGCAGTAGTCCAGTCTATAGATTAAACAGTAGTCCAGTCTATAGACTAGACAGTAGTCCAGTCTATAGACTAGACAGAAGTCCAGACTATAGACTAAACTGTAGTCCAGTCTATTGACTAGACATTAGTCCAGTCTATTCTATAGACTAGACATTAGTCCAGTCTATAGAATAGACAGTAGTCCAGTCTATAGACTAGACAGTAGTCCAGTCTATAGACTAGACAGTAGTCCAGTCTAAAGACTAGACAGTAGTCTATAGACTAGACTGTAGTCTATAGACTAGACAGTAGTCCAGTCTACAGACTAGACAGTAGTCCAGTCTATAGACTAGACTGTAGTCCAGTCCATAGACTAGACTGTGTCCAGTCCATAGACCAAATAGTAGTTCATTCTATAGGCAGTGGTCCAACCTATACATAGGAGTCCAATCTATAGACTATAGAAAAGTCTAGACTTTAGCCTGGACTATAGTCCAGTTTGTAGTCCAGCCTATAGTCTAGATCCAATCCAATCCAAAGTATATATATTCCTGACTATAATTTAGGTTATAATTCCGACTAAAGTCCATTATAAAATCTATACCTTATTCCGGAATATAGTACTACGTCTAATATATAGTCTAAGCTAAAATCTGATAGACTTTAGTCCAGACTGTAGTCCAGAGTATAGTTTAATATAAAGTCTATACTATAATCCTGTTTGTAGTTCAGACTTTACCCTGGACTATACTACAGTTTGTAGTCCAGACTGTAGTCCAAAGTATATAGATGTTTTAGACAATAATTCGGGCAATGATTTCAACTTTTTTCGGGAATATTGTACAAAATGTAGTCCAGACTATAGTCTTATATATAGTTCATGCTGAAATCTGATTATAAAATAAACTGTAGTTAAGACTATAATCCATACTATGATCCAGACTATTATGAATTGAGGTCCTGACTATAATCCTTACTGTAGTTTAAACGGTCGTAAAGTTTGCTGTCCTAACTATGGCTAAGGACTAAGTCCAAACTATAGTCAAGATCGTACTGCAGATAATATTCGTCTTTAACACCAAAAATTTTGATTCACAGCATAAAAATCACCCCAAAACTTCCGTTATTAGTTGCCAAAGTTAGAATACAGTTATCGAAAAGATGTTTTAGTTTTGTTAATACAGTTTTTGTTACAAAACACCAATTCCCTTTAGAAAGTTAGTAAAGTATATATAAATACACGTTTTCCCTTTCGAACGCACCATTAACTTGCAATTCAGCAGCATATTCAGCCAGACCTGCCAAATTAACAGCTATACAACGATAAGTGCCCCGATGTTTGGCCTCTAAAGAGTCCACACTTAAATAGCTTGTACGACGATTCATTTGTACTATTGTAAAACCATCCTCACCAGAGATTATGGGTTCAGAATTTAAAGTCCAATGTATATGTAAAGGCAAATCGCCCTTTAAGACTAAACAATTAACGCTTATCATATCACCCATATTATAGACTTCTTCACCGAAATTAAAGGGTACTACTTGAGGTGGTACTTTAGTTTTAAAAGAGGTAAGGAAAGGAAAATTATAATAAAAAGAATAACATATATCAAAGAACTTAAAAATCTATATATCTTTAAAAAAGTACAAAAATTTCAAACACTTTCTAACCATTAACATGTAATTCAGCTGAGTACGAGGTAAAGCCTGCTTTATTATTGACTATACATTGATAAACACCCCTATGTTTACCCTCTAGAGCCAATATATTTAACGAACTGGTTCGAGGATTCATTCGCAGTAAAGTGAAACCTTCTTCACCATTAACTATCGGTTGCGAATTTAAAGTCCAATAGATATTTAAAGGTAAATCACCTTTACTAACCATACACTGAGCCCCAAACATATCACCCATATTCATGGGTTCATCACCAAAATAGAAAGGCATTATCTGGGGAGGAACTAATAAAAGAGGATGATTTAAAATAATAATTCCAGAAAAAAATCATAAACAAAACAGTGATTAAGAACAGATAAATTTTATAGTTGTTTTTAGTCCTCTACCATTGACATTTAATTCGGAAGCATAAAAGGCCGTTCCAGCCTTGTTTTCCGCTATACATTTGAATAGACCTCTATGGTTTTCCGTTACACTGGCTATATTTAAGACGCTAGTTTTTGACGATAATTTTAATATAGTTATGCCTTCTTCATTGTTTATTAGAGGTCTCGAATTCAAGGTCCATTTGATGTTGAGCGGTGTATCACCTTTTTGTATCATACACTGTACGCCGGCATTTTCACCCGTGTTCACCGGTTCCTCACCAAAACTAAAGGGTGCTATTTGAGGAGGTACTATAAACTGCGGGGAGAGTAAGAAGGAAGGAATACTTCTCAATACAAATTTTATTCACAGGATGACTTCTTTTACGAAAAAAAACCGGAACAAATATAACTTTGTGATGAAATATCGGAAGAAGTAAATATGGACTATAGTCAAGACAATTGTCAATACTATAAGCTTGACAAGGTCTTGACTGTATGTAGTCTTAATATAGTCAAGACTAGCCTATAGGCTAGACAGTAGTCCAGTGTATCGACTGGACAGTAGTCTAGTATATAGACTAGACAGTAGTCCAGTGTATCGACTAGACAGTAGTCTATAGACTAGACAGAAGTCCAGTCTATAGACTAGACTGTAGTCTAGTAGTAGGCTATATACTAGAAAGTAGTCCACGCTATAAAGTAGACAATATTCCAATCTATAGACTAGACAATAGTCCAAACTATAGACTAGACAGTAGTCCAGTCTATAGACTAGACATTTGTCCGGTCTATGGACTAGAAAGTAGTCCAGTATATAGACTAGACAGAAGTATAGTCTATAGACTAGACAGTAGTCCAGTCTATAGAATAGACAGTAGTCCAGTGTATAGACTAGACAGTAGTCCAGTCTATAGACTAGACAGTAGTCCAGTCTATAGACTAGACAGTAGTCAAGTCTATAGACTAGACAGTAGTTCAGTCTATAGAATAGACAGTAGTCCAGTCTATAGACTAGACAGTAATCCAGTCTATAGACTAAACAGTAGTCCAGTCTATAGACTAGACAGTAGTCCAGTCTATAGACTAGACAGTAGTCCAATCTATAGACTAGACAGTAGTCCAATCTATAGACTAGACAGTAGTCCAGTCTATAGACTAGACAGTAGTCCAGTCTATAGACTAGAAAGTAGTCCAGTCTATAGACTAGACAGTAGTCCAGTCTATAGGCTAGACAGTAGTCCAGTCTATAGGCTAGACAGTAGTCCAGTCGATAGACTAGACAGTAGTCCAGTCGATAGACTAGACAGTAGTCCTGTCGATAGACTAGACAGTAGTCCAGTCGATAGACTAGACAGTAGTCCAGTCGATAGACTAGACAGTAGTCCAGTCGATAGACTAGACAGTAGTCCAGTCGATAGACTAGACAGTAGTCCAATCTATAGACTAGACAGTAGTCCAACTTATACATAGGAGTCTAATCTATAGACTATAGAAAAGTCGGTCTGAACTATTTTTTTTTACAAAATATCAGGAAGAGTTGAAATAAAAAAAAAACATATTTTTGGATTGGAACAAAAATTATAATTTAAAACAACAAAAACTAAATTTGTAAACAATTTTTTTTTAACCAAATACCATTGACATTTAATTCAGAAGCATAAAAGACCGATCCAGCCTTATTTTCCGCTATACATCGGAATAAACCTCTATGATTTTCCGCTACACTAGCAATATTTAAAACACTGGATTTTGCTGACATTTTCATTATTGTAATACCTTCTTCATTGTTAATCAATGGACGCGAGTTTAAGGTCCACTTAATATTAATGGGAGTATCACCTTTTTGAATCATACACTGTACACCGGCACTTTCGCCGGTATTTACGGGTTCTTCACCAAAACTAAATGGTACTATTTGTGGAGGAACTATAGATTTTTATGGGGAAAAAATATAAATATTTTCTGAGTTTAAACTTTTAAAGATTTCGAGGACATCTGATTTCAATGTGTAGGTTTTTGGGGAAGTTATAACAAGAAAATAAAGTTTGTAATGTGAAACGTTATCAAAATTATTAAAATTGTAATACAAAATTAAACCCAACAAACCCTTAACGGCCAGCATAGACCACTGAGTAGTAACGCCTGCATTATTTGTAGCCACACAAGTATAATTTCCCGAATGACGGGCACGTACCGATTCTATACTCAAAACACTAATACGCTGACTAGTGCGTGTGACAATAACACCATCATTGGTAAAAACCCGACCACCATTACGAGTCCAATATATATCCAAAGGTAAATCACCCTTATTAACCGTACAATAGGCCGATACCATATCCAATTCATTAATACTCTCCTCACCAAAGTTAAAGGGTAAAATTTGTGGTAAAACTTGTAAAAGGAAAGCGAAAAAAGATGAAAAACAACAACTTAAAGAAACTAAGAAACCAAAAACTTTTTATACATATAAAGTAAAACTCTGTTAGGCCCACCATTAACCCTTAATATAGCCGAGGCTATGGTAACCCCACCACTGTTCGTTGCCACACAGGTGTAATTGCCAGCATGTCGTGCCCTCACCGATTCTATGCTCAAAACACTTAAACGTTGATTATTGCGCATGACCACCAAACCATCGTTGGTATAAATGCGGCCACCATTTCTCATCCAATAAATATCCAAAGGTAAATCGCCTTTATTAACCGTACACGAAGTGGAAACCATTTCCATTTCATTAACACTCTCCTCACCAAAATCAAAGGCCACAATTTGGGGTAAAACTTAAGAAACAAAAAACAGAGGGATTTTGAAAATAAAAAGGAAAAAAAACATAAATACATTTAATATAAAGATTAACAAATAGTTAAAAATCTTAACCATTGACTCTTAAAACGGCCCAATGTTTGGTTACACCAGCATTATTGGTGGCCACACAGGTGTAATTGCCAGCATGACGGGCTCTCACCGATTCTATGCTTAAAACACTCATGCGTTGACTCGTTTTGGTAACAACCACACCATCATTGGTATAAACACGACCACCATTCTTAAGCCAGCCCACATCAATGGGCATGTCACCCTTATTAACGGTACACGAAGCCGATACCATATCCAATTCATTAATACTTTCCTCACCAAAATCGAAGGGCACTATCTGGGGCAATACTTAGGAGCAAAACACAAAAAGAAAACAACTTAAGTCCATAAACATAAAACTAATCAAAATTTTATTTCAATTCAACCGAAAAAAAATCAATAAAATTTCACATTATCTTCACCATTAACCCTTAACTCGGCCGTATGATATGCCACTCCTGCTGCATTACGCGCCACACATGTATAATTGGCCCGATGCCGAGCATGTACCGATTCTATACTCAACATACTAATACGTTGTGTAGTTTTTGTTATTAGTATGCCATCGTTGGTCATTAGACGTCCCGCACCCAATGTGGGTTCGGGTGCTGTGGTCCAATGTAGATCCAAAGGTGTATCACCCTTATTAACCGTACATGTAGCCGAAACCATATCGTTCATGTTAATGATATCGGAACCAAAATCAAATGGTACTATTTGAGGTGGTACTAATGATATAAAGCGGGAACATAATTATATTTAAAACAATTTTTTAAAAAATATATAATTTAAAACAATTTTTTTTAATTTTCTCAAAATTTTGAACCCATTTTCTAATATTTATAATTATCCCCAAAAAGATAACAACGCTGTAGAGAAAGAAGAGGAACCACAACAAACCCACGTTGATTTTTTTTAAATTTTTTCATAAACGAAGAATTTTTCGAAATCTTCACAGAAAAAAAAAGACCGAAAAAACAACAAAGAAACTTTTTTTATATAACCTGGACTTCCAATTTTCAAAATTTTGATAGGTTTCTATACTTTTCGGATCCATTTCTTTGTTGATTTTCCATGACTTCTTTTTTTTAAATGTCTTTTTTGTAACAAATCCTGATCAACATTTGTCTTGCAATGTTGACCTTTAAAAGGAAACTTTCAAAACTTACCCATAACTTGTACTTCCAATGAACCGCGTGCAGAGTAACCTTCAGCATTCTTAGCTACACAGGTATAGGTTGCTTGATCGGAGTTACGTTCAACATTTTCAATGATTAGAGTGCCATTGGGGAAGACTTTTTGTTTGCGGTTAATGGGTAAAGCACGGTTATCTAAAGGAGAAAAGTCATGAGAACAGAGTTATAATTAATACATCTAGAATTTCTCAGAGAAAGAGTATTACAATTCTATAAGAAAGAGAGCAAGAGAGAGACCATAGACTAGATTATAGACCAGACTATAAACTAGACTATAGCCTAGACTATAGACCAGACAGTAAACTAGACTAGACTATAGACTAGACTATAGGCTAGACTAGACTATAGACAAGACTATATACTCGACTATAGACTAGACTATAAACTAGACTATAGACTAGACTATAGACTAGACTATAGACTAGACTATAGACTAGACTATATACTAGACTATAGACTAGACTATATACTAGACTATAGATTAGACTATAGACTAGACTATAGACTAGACTATAGACTAGACTATAGACTAGACTATAGACTAGATTAGACTATAGACTAGATTAAACTATAGACTAGACTATAGACTAGACTATAGACTAGACTATAGACTAGACTATAGACTAGACTATAGACTAGACTATAGACTAGACTATAGACTAGACTATAGACTAGACTATAGACTAGACTATAGACTAGACTATAGACTAGACTATAGACCAGACTATATACTAGACTATAGACTAGACTATATACTAGACTATAGATTAGACTATAGACTAGACTATAGACTAGACTATAGACTAGATTAGACTATAGACTAGATTAAACTATAGACTAGACTGTAGACTAGACTATAGACTAGACTATAGACTAGACTAGACTATAGACTAGACTATAGACTAGACTAGACTATAGACTAGACTATAGACTAGACTATAGACTAGACTATAGACTAGACTATAGACTAGACTATAGACTAGACTATAGACTAGACTATAGACTAGACTATAGACTAGACTATAGACTAGACTATAGACTAGACTATAGACTAGACTATAGACTAGACTATAGACTAGACTATAGACTAGACTATAGACTAGACTATAGACTAGACTATAGACTAGACTATAGACTAAACTATAGACTAAACTATAGACTAGACTATAGACTAGACTATAGACTAAACTATAGACTAGACTATAGACTAAACTATAGACTAGACTATAGACTAGACTATACTATAGACTAGACTATACTATAGACTAGACTATACTATATACTAGACTATAGACTAGACTATAGACTATACTACAGACTAGACTATAGCCCACACTATAGAATAGACTGTAGACTGGACTATATACTAGACTAAAGATAATACTATAGGCTAGACTATGGACTATACTATAGACTGGACTATAGACTAGACTCTTAACTAGACTGTAAACTAGACTATAGACCAGACTAGATTATAGAATAGAATATAGACTAGACTATAGAATAGAATATAGACTCGACTATAGACTGGACTATAGACTAGACTATAGACTAGTATAGGCCAGAGTCTAGACTATAGAATAGGCCAGATTCTGGACTACAGAATAGATTATACAATAGACCAGAGTCTGGATTATAGAATAGACCAGAGTCTGGATTATAGAATAGATCAGAGTCTAGACTATAGAATAGACCAGATGCCGAATTATAGAATTGACCGGAGAAAAGATCTATTGGACAAAAATTATTTTACTCACCTCTTTCCCAAACAATCGAATCAATTGGATAACCAGCAACGGGACATGTAACCATCAATGTTTCACCAGCAACAATAGCTTTCTTTTCCATCTGTCTAATGTAGGGTAAACCGTAAACATTTAACTTTGCCGAATGTTCAGCAACACCAACTTTACTCTTCGCAATACACTTGTACAAACCACCATCGTTAGCATGTACCGAGGTAATATTCAAATACGACACAACATCACCATTAACAGTTACATATTGTCCAACCTGATAACGATCATTGTTAGCAATCTTTTTGCCATCTAATTCCCAAGAGATTTCAGGTGTAGGATTACCGCCAGCAACACACTTTAGGAATACACTTGGTCCAGGTTCCATGGTTTCTTCTTGGAATGCTTGTCTAATAACGGGGGGATCAAAACGGCCGCCCAATTTCAGTTCAGCACTAGCTTCAGCCGATTCCTGATCATTACGTACGAAACACTGATACATGCCTTTGTCTTCTTTTTTCACGGATTCAATGCGTAAAACGGGATCACTGTGGCCCATAGCTTTGCCATCCTTTAACCAGCTTATAGTCTTAATGGGATTACCGGTATATTGGCAGGTGAAAACAGCGGGACGTCCAAAATCAACAGTTTGAGTGGGTGGATCAATTTTGGCAGACAATGGAGCAGTAACAGTCAAGACAGTTTCAACAGATTCACCACCCACAGAGTTATTAACAACACACAAATATTTGCCTGAATCATCAACAACAGCATCTTTAATGATCAAAGTACCTGAAACTTGTTTAACACGATCATTTAATACAACAGCTTGTTTGCGGGTTGTGCCTTCAATGAACTTGTACCATCTGAAAGAGACATAAAGACCATTATTAGTATTAAGCCTTTCTGTAAATTTGGCTGCAAAAGAAAAACTAAAAATGATCTTGAAATTGAAATTGAAATAATGTTAAAAATGAAATGCTACAGCTTTGTTTTGCGATCTTGCTCATACACTGACATATAAATAAAGCACATTGAAATGTGAAATGATTGTGAGTTAAAAAGTTTTATTTTTTTTTTTTAATTTTAGAATAAAAAGCCAATAACACTACTTTTCTAATACAAATTATAGCTTTAAACACCGATCAGCTTTTCATAACTACTTACCTTTAGCAGCTGTTAATGGTGAGAGCTTTTAAACTTACCTTTAAGTCTGGCAATTTGTAAGAGCTTTTTTATGCATTTCATTTTTAAGTTGAAATTTCAAAATCACTTTTAGTTTTTACTTCTTTCTCTTTAACGAGAAACCCTAAAGCCCTAAGAGAATCAAAGGATTGGACCTAAAGGAAAACCTTAAAACAACGAGAATTAAGACGAAAAAGCCTTACAACGCCGGAATTCTTTATGAGTTTAGAATAAAAAGCTCTTGACAACCTAAGACATCTGCTATTAGAAGAATAGACTGTAGTCTGAACTACACAATCGACAATAGTCTGGACTATAGAATAGAACAGAGTCTGGACTATAGAATAAAACCGAGTCTGAACTATAGAATAGACCAGAGTTTAGAATATAGAATAAACCAGAGTTTAGACTATAGAATAGACCAGAAACTGGACTATAGAATAGACCAGAGTCTCGACTATAGAATAGACCAGAGTCTGGACTATAGAATAGACCAGAGTCTGGACTATAGAATAGACCAAAGTCTGGACTATAGAATAGACCAGAGTCTGGACTATAGAATAGACCAGAGTCTGGACTATAGAATAGACCAGAGTCTGGACTATAGAATAGACCAGAGTCTGGACTATAGAATAGACCAGAGTCTGACTTATAGAATAGACCATTTCCTTTTGTAGGTATATCAGAGATTAGGTAATAGGAGCAGGGTAAATATTATTTGTTTTTCTACCTATAAACTGGTACCGGATATGCTTGACCAGGACAATGGCCCACATAAGTTTCACCTTGAGGTACATCGGTAAATTCTATGCTCTTTGTGGCGACTTTGGGTTTGACGTGACCCAAAGGTTCTAAAATAAAATTGAAGCATTTTTTGAAACGTTTTATAAATAAAAGCTTAGTAAAGTCTAAGAAAAGCTTAATACTTAGAAAGGAAAACTGCCCGAATTAATAGAAAGCTTTATTGTAAAAGTTTAATTACCTAAAAGCTGGCATAGGATAAGCTTGAGCTTGACATAATATGGCAAAACTATCTCCCAAACTCATGGTATGTTCTTGCAAACGATCACCCGAAACACGGGGTGCAACGCTACCAATAGGTTCTAAAAATGAAACACACTTATAATAAAAAATTTCCTTAAAACTTAAATTTTTATTAAATGAAAACTGCCTGATGTTCAAGTACCTAAATACAGGTGTAGGATAAGCTTGACCCAAGCATAAGATGGCTAAACTGTCTTGAGCTTTTTTAGTAACTTCTTGCAAACGGCCACCCGAAATTTTGGGACCCACACTGCCCATAGGTTCTGGAGAAGATCGATTTTATAATTTAGGAATAGAAAACTGCCTGATTGTTTTTCTTGATGTTGTATTAAACAAAAACTAACCTTATAATTGGCACTGGAAATGCTTGAGCTTGACAGAGTAAGGCAAAACTTTGATCTATTTCTTTGACAAATGTAAAACTTTTTGATTCACCAGAAAATGTAGGAGCTTTAGCACCAACAGGTTCTAGAAAAATACAAAAATTGTAAGAAACTAATTAGGAGAATGAAAAGAACTTTTAATCTAAAATATCTAGCAAAGAATCACTTTAAAAGTTAAAAACTTTTGTATTGAAAGCTTTGTAAACTTTACCTTATTATGGGCACTGGATAAGCTTGTGCTTAACATAATAAAGCAAAACTTTGACCATAAAAACGTATAATAGTGGAACTAGCTACGTCACTAGAGAATGTAGGAGCTTTTGCACCCATGGGCTCTATAATGAAGGGAAATTTGCAAAATTGTTTTTAATAATTTTATGTTTAAAAACTAAAAGAACCAGTTGGTAGTGTAACCAAAAGTGAAACCTTATCTGAAAGCTTTAAACTTAACTGTTGAAAGCTTTTAATCTTTACCTTATTATGGGTACGGGAAAAGCTTGTGCCTGACACAATAAATCAAAACTTTGTCCATAAAAACGTGTTATAGTTGAACTAGATACATCACTAGAAAATGTAGGAGCTTTAGCTCCCATGGGCTCTAGAATTGAGGAAACATACAACAAGTTTTTAAGTTTTCTATATTAAAAAGCTAAAAAACCAATTGGTAGTGTAGCCAAAAGTTGAATATAAAACTAAAAGCTTTCAAATTCTTTTGTTACTCTTATAGAGAGAAATTTACCTAAAAATTGGAACAGGATAAGCTTGAGCCTGACATAATAATACCAAATCTTTGCCCTGTTCTTCCCAAAATGTACTGCTTTTCATAGCAGAGGGAAAATTGGGAGCTTTAGCTCCCAAAGGTTCTGTAATAAATAAAAATTTTTAAATTAAAACTAAAGCTTAATTTAAACTTAAAAGCCTTGAAAACTGCCTTAATAAAAATAATAAATGATCACCTAAATATGGGCACCGGATAGGCTTGAGCTTGACACAGTAATACCAAATCTTTGCCCTGTTCTTCTATAAATGTGCTACTTTTCGAAGAGGAAGAGAAGGCGGGAGCTTTGGCACCTAAAGGTTCTGCAAAGGAAAGCTTAAAGTTATGTTTCTTTTCATAATGTGATTTACTGAAAACTGCCTTGAAGTTTACATTAATATTTCAATAATTTACCTATGTATAGGTACAGGATAAGCTTGTGCTGGACATAATAAGACTATATCTTCACCCTGTGCTTGCCAAAATATGCTGCCCTTAGAGAGAGAAGCGAAAGCTGGAGCTTTAGCACCCAAAGGTTCTTAAATTTATAATAAGATAGACAAGAAGTTTAAAGAAATATATTTTTCAAAAATAATTATTGCTTAAACTTGCCTGAATGTTGGAAAGGCTTTTACTATAAAAGCTTAATTAACAATTCATGTTTTTGTTATAAAATTCATAAGGAAATTAATTTTCTAAATCTCATTGAAAACTTTTCTTTTTTTTAAGTAATTGTGCTAAAAAGCTTTTTAGACTTTTTGCAATATAATTCTTTCCAGATTGTTTGTTATTAACAGCTTTATAAAGCTATTGTAATGACATACTTAAGTCGAATTTTATAAAAAATTTTAAGCTTTCTTTGTAAAAAAAGCTTCAAAAGAGCTTTTGCCAAAAGAATTTGAATAAAAACTTTTAACATTTAATAAAAACTTTTGTATTTAAGAATGTAATGAAAAGCTTTTACATTAATTAATTAAAAGAAGAGTTCATTGATTTTTAATAAAATTTTAGAGCTTTTATAACAAACATCCTCAAGCTTTTGTAGTAAAACAAAATTTTCTTAGATCAATAAATAAGAAGCTTACTTAGAGCTTTCGTAATAAAAAAACATTTATTTGCTTTATTGATAATTTTGCAAAAAAAACTTATTGAGCTTAAATAAAATGTTGAAGCTTTTGCCCCAAACATTCCAAAGCTTTTGCAGTAAAAAGCTTATTTTGATATTTTTACAGTAAACTGATTACTTAAAGCTTTCGCAATAGAAATTTTATTAAGAGTTTTTACAATATAAAGCATTTTAGGCTTTTGTTATAAAAAAGCTAATATAAAGCTTTTAGAAAAAACTTTTTGGAATTTTGGAAGTTAAAAACTCATTAAAACTTTTATAATAAAAATTTTACTTAAAGCTTTAGTAAACAAAAGTTCAATAAAAGCTTTTACAGAAAAGTCTTAATAAAAACTTTTGAATTACAAAAAGCTTTTAAGTTTAGCTTTCAGAAGCTTAATTAAACATTTCTACAAAAAAATCATAAAAGCTTTTACATAAAAGCTTTTACATAAGAAACTTTTGAATTAAAAAAAGCTTTTTAGTTTAGCTTTCAGAAGCTAAATTAAACATTTTTACAAAATTAACGCTTTTAAAACAATTTAAAGCTTTTTTATACAAAGTTTATTAAAAATTTAGTCTCAGGTTAAAAAAATTAAATTTCCTAGAGCTTTTTAAACTTTTTATTAACTTTTAAATATAAAACTTTTCCTTTTTATTATTTAAAACAATTTACCTAAAAAATGGCACTGGAAATGCTTGAGCTTGACATAATAATACTACTTCAGCTGAACTTTTACCCAATAAACTGCTAATTTTAGAGACGGTATTAAAAGTAGGAGCTTTAGCACCCACGGGCTCTAGAATTTTAAAAATTTCATATTAATAAATAACAAGAAACATGTTTCCTACAAAAACTGCCTGAATGTTAAAGCATTACCTTATTATGGGCACTGGAAAAGCTTGAGCTTGACAAAGTAAAGCAAAACTTTGATTTACATTACGCACATATGAAAATGAATTGGAGTCGGTGTTAAAAGTAGGAGCTTTAGCACCCACAGGTTCTATTGAAAAACAAAAAGAAGGATTATATAATGAAATTTGAAATCTTCCTTTTTTAAAGCTTAATTGAAAACTGCCTGTAAATGCTTAAAAAGCTTTTGGTTTACTTGTTATTGCTTTCTTAAGTTTACCTTATTATAGGCACTGGAAAAGCTTGAGCTTGACACAATAGAGCAAAACTTGTGTTAATATTGCGCACAAAAATGCTACCTTTGGAATCACTGGAAAATGTTGGAGCTTTAGCACCCACCGGTTCTAAAAAAGCTTTTATTTAAATTACCTGTTATTTGTTTAAGAAAATTTTAAACAAACTAATAGTACAGAACCAGTTGTGTAGAGTTCTAGAAAGTAAAATTAAACTTTAGCTAAGAAGTTTACCTAAAATATGGTACCGGATAAGCTTGGGCTTCACATGTTAGAGCTATAGTCTCATTGCGAGCTACAAAAATTGTAAATGTAGTAGCCACGCTGGGGAAAGAGGGAGCTTTATAGCCCAAAGGCTCTGTAAAGAATAATTGTGTTTAAACTTTTAAAGATTTTTAGGAAAAAAGCTTTTCGATAAACTGCCTTAATGTTGGAGTTTTTATATTGGGAATCAAAGCTTTAAGTTTTCAAAAGCTTTTATAACAAAAATCTCATTTAAAGCCTTAATAAAAGTCTAAATAAAATACTTTTGAATTAAAAAAAGCTTTTAAGTTTAGCTTTTAGAAGCTTTATTATAAACATAAAACGCTTTCAAGATATTTGCATTTAAAAGTTTTACTAACAATTTAAAACTTTTTCTAAAAAGTTTATTAAAGTTCAGAAAGCTTTTAGTTTTCAAAAGCTTTAATTATAAAAATCTTATTAAAAGCTCTAGTAAACAAAACCTTTATTAAGACTTTTACATAAAAGTCTTAATAAAAAACTTTTGAATTAAAAAAGTTTTTAAGTTTAACTTTCACAAGCTTAATTATAAAGATTTTCCACAAAAAACGCTTGCAAAATATTTGCATTCGAAAGCTTTATAAACAATTTAAAACATTTTCTAGAAAGTTTATTAAAGTAAGAAAACAAAAGCTTTTACAAAACGGTCTTAATAAAACACTTTCAAGTTTAGCTTTCAGAAGCTTAATTAAACACATTTTCTACAAAAACGTTTTTCTAAAAAGTTTATTAAAGTTCAGAGAGCTTTTTAAAATTTTGTTTAATTTCCTCTTTTTTAAAACTTTTCTTTTTTTATTATTTAAGACAATTTACCTAAAATATGGCACTGGATAAGCTTGAGCTTCACAAGTCAATGCTATCGTTTTGTTACTAGCAACAAACGCTGTAAATCTAGAGGCAATACTGGGAAATGAGGGAGCTTTAAAGCCAAGAGGTTCTGAAAATTTCAAAATCGATTATAAGACAATAAAATCTAAAGGTAATCTGACTGAATGTTGGCAATTTGTCGTAAAACTTTAATATGTTAACTTTTAATCTAAAGTTTTACCTAAAAAATGGCACCGGATAAGCTTGAGCTTGACATGTTAAAGCTAAAGTCGAATTAATGGCTGTATCGTAAGAAAAAGTCTTAACACCTCCAGGAAATGCGGGCTTTTTAGAGCCCATGGGTTCTGTAAAAGTTAAAATATATCAAATATTGTTTTGGAAAGATTTGGAATATTTGCCTGAATGTTGAAATTGAAATAGTTAATTACTTTGTTTAAGTAACGATTACTTTGTCTAAGTAACGATTGATATGTCTAAGTAACGAATTCCTGGGTCCAAGTAACCGTTTATTAAAGAAAACTGTTTAGTTTTTTACCATAATCACCTAAAAAATGGCACTGGATAAGCTTGAGCCTGACAGGTGAGCGCTAATGTTGCATTAATGGCAGCATGATGAGCAAAAGTTTGCACTTCCCCGGGAAAGGCGGGTTTCTTGGAACCCATAGGTTCTAATAGCAAAAAGAAATCGTATATATTATAGACTTAAGTTTTAGAAAATTGCCTTAAATGTTGAAGTAAAGGATCTGTTTACCTTATTATGGGCACCGGATAGGCTTGAGCTTGACATAATAGTGCAAAACTTAAACCCTGAGCTTTTTTAACTTATATGGAGGTGTACTCCAAAGAAAATGTAGGAGCTTTGGCACCAATAGGTTCTAAAAGTAAAGAAAATTCAGAAAATTTAAAATCAGGTTTTTTTTCCGCCCAGAAAACTGCCCGAATTGGTTTATGAGCTTTAATAATTAACAGTTCTAAAACTAGCACATAACCTTGATGTTATTTCAAAACAGGTTAAAGGTCAATGTTAATCATATCATAAGGTCAAGAGTAAATGAAACAAAAACAAAAGTATCAAGGACATTTTTTTAAAATTTTACTACCAATCAAGACGACAAAAAACAAAACGATTCAAAGTTAAAAATGCAACAAGTGAATGGGCCGAAGGCATTGGTATTATCGTGATAAAGTGTAAAAGAGAATGACAGAGACATAGACCACCCTATATACAACACAACAACAACACCCAACACCCTCTCAACGAGTGAGTAATCATTGATTAAACATGACCCAAAAACGTGCTTGAGTATTCATTCATAAAATAAATAACAAACTGGTTTTTTATGCTCTCACATAAACCTTCAAAAGAGAGAGCGAGAGAGGAAAAATTTGTTTGTTTTTTCCCCATTTGTTTTGCTCGCTCTATTCTAAACAATAAACCCACCAACCACCCTTCTCTTTAAAAAAAAGTAAATAATAACAACAAGTTGTTGTGTTCACTCTCTCTCTCTCTCTCTCTTCTTATTTTAAGGGGCATTTGTTATGGGAAATTTTCTCTCCACAGTCCTGCGCTTTACTATAAAAGAATAAATGAGAAAGCTAGCTTTTAAAAGAAAGAGATAGCTAGCAAACTAAAAACAGCTGTTCAATTAATAGAACCGCTATTTTCAATTCTTCAATTATCTTTTGTTCTTTGTTTACTTCATAAATTGGCACAACAAAAACAATACCGGGTAACTGGTTAGAGTTGTTGATGGGGGCACTTTTTATCACACAAACATACGCACAAAACTAAGAAGATGGCGTGTGGAGGGGTTTAAAGAGTGTCGTATACTTAATGTAAACAATTTATTTGTGTTTTTGCTTTATTTGCACTTAATTTTCGTTGTTGTTGTTGTAAAATATGCATGAATAAACTTGTTATACTTTTTGTTTTCATGTAGCTTTGTTTAAATTTGTATTCACTTCAATTTTTGCCGGTCTCCACCACAAGATGGAGTGAGCTGTCATAAAACGTGATTTTCTTTTTTTTCTATACGTAATAGTTTTGTTTGTCAATCTTGTTTTTTCAATACGTTTTTATTGTGTGTGTATATGTATATGTATTTTACTATTTCAGTTGTAGAGTTTGCGTAGGTATTGTTAAATACAAAATGTATGAATGAATATCGGAAAATGAGTGTAAATACATTTTACTATTAATATTAAAAGCTGTTCATTCGATTAATGATTTATTGGTCGTTAAAATCGGGTTAGAGTAAAATAATAGTGGAGGTTTACAAAATAAATAAACAGTTTTTTGGGTTATTTGGGCTTTAAATGTTGAAACTAGCAGTAATAATACATGATACCCTACAATGACGGTTAATATTTAAAAAATAACTTTCAGTTTGGTATTTAGACCACACTACAGTCTGCACTGTAATCTAGTCCAAAATCTGGTCTACACCATAAATGATAGTCTGAACTATAGTATAAAGTCTAGTCTATAGTCTAATCTAGTCTGTAGTGTAGTCTGTAGTCTAGCCTATGGTCTAGTCTCTAGTCTAGACTATAGTCTAGTCTATAGTCTAGTCTATAGTCTAGTCTATAGTCTAGTCTATAGTCTAGTCTATAGTCTAGTCTATAGTCTAGTCTATAGTCTAGTCTATAATCTAGTCTATATTCTAGTCTATAGTCTAGTCTATAGTCTAGTCTATAGTCTAGTCTGTAGTCTGGTCTATAGTCTAGGCTATAGTCTAGTCTATAGTCTGGTCTATGGTCTAGTCTATAGTCTAGTCTATAGTCTAGTCTATGGTCTAGTCTATAGTTTAGTCTATAGTCTAGTCTATAGTCTAGTCTATAGTCTAGTCTATAGTCTAGTCTACAGTCTAGTCTATAGTCTAGTCTATAGTCTAGTCTATAGTCTATTCTATAGTCTAGTGTTTAGTTTAGTCTATAGTCTAGTCTTTAGTCTAGTCTATAGTCTAGCCTATAGTCTTGTCATTTGTATAGTCTATTGACTGGACATAGAGTCATAGAGTGTTGTTCATAGTAGAGTCTATAGTATAATCTAGTAATAGTATGGTCTAGTATACAGTATAGTACATGGTCTGATCTGTAGTCTGGTCTATAGTATAGTCTGTAGTCTTTTTCTGAAGTGTAGTGTAGATTATTTTCTAGGCTATAGTCTAGTTTATGATCTAGTCTAAAATCTAGTCTAGGTCTCGTCTATATTCTGATCTAAGTCTATTTTCCATTCTATAATCTGTGGACTAGTACTTACAAGTCTAGTAATAGTGGTCAGTGCGTTAGTGTAGGGTATAAAAATCAGATATTTAAGACAAATATTTATTTTTACAAAATACAATAATAGCTTTTTTAACTTTCCTCACAGTTGTTTGATAATTTTTACCATTTTTTTTATCTACTATCCATGCAGCTGTCACGATTCGACAATTGCACTTTTAGCTAAACTATGTCGTAATCTATAAAAGCTATAGTTTATAAAAATATCACTACCTAAACACTGGCACTGGATATGCTTGAGCTGGACATAATATAGCAAAACTAACGCCCCATTTACGTTCAATACCAGACCATTTAACGTCACCAGACAAAGTGGGAGCCTTAGCGCTAACAGGTTCTTTAATCAATGAAACAAACAAATCAAACAAATTTAATTAAAAACTAAAATTGTGTAAAATTGCTTTAATCTAAATAACAACCTGAATGCTGGCACTGGATATGCTTGAGCTGGACAAAATAAAGCCAAATCATGCGATTGTAGACGTTCGATCCAGGAACGTTTGATGTCATGAGACAATAAAGTAGGAGCTTTACCCCCTACAGGTTCTATTTTAGAAGAAAAATTTTGAGTTTTACAAAATTTGCTATTCTTAAGGATTTTGAAAACTGTCTGAATTGTTGGCTTGATTTCTTACCTAAATAGTGGCGCTGGATAACCCTGAGCCGGACATAATAGAGAAATATCATTATTTTGTTTAAGTTCTAATGATTTTTGTTGCAAAGCGGGAGTTTTAGGGGGACTGCTTGAAATAGGCTCTAGAAATCAAAGGGAAATTGTTTAAGAATCTGAGAACTTCAATTAGAATCAGGAAACTACTAAATGTTGGTAGGAGCAATAAATTTAATAATTTTGAACATAAACCAGTTAGCAGAGTTTCAAACCAAAAAAGACGTATATAAAGTCCACAGTACACACTATAGTCTTGGCTTTAGTCTAGACTATAGTCATGTCTAAAGTCATGACTATAATCTACTCTTAAGCCAGTACTATAAACTTAAGACCAGTTTACTTTGATCTCTAGCACGGATCATATTTGTTAATATATGTTTACCTAAATAGGGGAGCTGGATAACCTTGAGCCGGACATAGTAGTGATATATCCGAATTCTGTTTCAATTCAAAGGGTTTACTCATTATAGATGGTATACGAGGAGCAGTACTGGAAACAGGTTCTAAATAGAAAATATACTTCAAAATCTATCAAAAAACTTTTAGCCAAGACCCTTTACAGATCAAGTTAGATAAAATTAAAAAAATATTTACAATAAATTGAAAACTGTCTGAATGTTTTATATTATTTCCGAAATACATAACCTAACGAAATGCCTACCTAAAACTTGGTGCTGGATAACCTTGTGCCGGACATAATATCGCTGAGCTAGCATGCAAGTCCACAACATTGGGTTTATAGGTTAAAGCATTGATTTTGGGAGGACTACTAGAAATGGGTTCTAAATAACAAATCAGAAGTTAATACCATATATTTTATCATAAAAATATTCTAAATAAAAATTTCTTGAAAACTGCCTGATATCTTTCTTACTAAAGCTTACCGAAAATTAGGTGCTGGATAACCTTGAGTTGGACATAAAATGGAAACACTTGAGTTTTGCTTAATACTTAAGGGTCTTGCACTAACGGGTGGCACTTTGGGGGCCGTGCTAGAAACGGGTTCTAAGAAAAGTTAATTTTTATTAAGAATTATTCAAAGGATTTCAATATTTTTAAAGAAAACTGCCAGAAGAATTAATTAATTAATTAATTAATTAATTAATTAATTAATTAATTAATTATTTAATTATTTAATTAATTAATTAATTAATTAATTAATTAATTTTTTTATTAATTTATATCAGCGGAAAGCCTATAGCGTAATCTGTAGTCTTGCTCTTAATCTAGTCTACAGTCTAGTCTATAGCCTAGTCTAAAGTGTAGTCTATGGTCTAGTCTATAATCTAGTCTATAGTCTAGTCATAGTCTAATCTATAGACTAGTCTATAGTCTAGTTTATAGTCTAGTCTATAGTCTAGTCTATAGTCTAGTTTATAGTCTAGTCTATAGTCTAGTCTATAGTCTAGTCTATAGTCTAGTCTATAGTCTAGTCTATAGTCTAGTCTATAGTCTAGTCTATAGTCTAGTCTATAGTCTAGTCTATAATCAAGTCTATATTCTAGTCTATAATCTAGTCTATAGCCTAGCCTATAGTCTCGTCTATAGTCTGGTCTATAGTCTAGTCTATAGTCTAGTATATAGTCCAGTCTATAGTCTGGTCTATAGTCTAGTCTTTAGTTTAGTCTATAGTCTAGTCTATAGTCTAGTCTTTAGCCTAGCCTATAGTCTAGTCTATAGTCTGGACTACAAATTGGTCTATAGTGTAGTCTATAGTCTGGTTTATAGTCTAGTCTATAATCAAGTCTATAGACTAGTCTGTAGTCTAATTTATAGTCTAGCCCATAGTCTAGTCTATAGCCTAGTATATATTCTTATCTATAGTCTAGTCTATAGTATAATCTGTAATCTAGTCTATAGTCTGGACTACAGTTTGGTCTATAGTCTAGTCTATAGTCTAGTCTATAGTCTAGTCTTTAGTCTACTCTATGGTCTAGTCTATAGTCTAGTCTTTAGTCTATTCTATAGTCTAGTCTATAGTATAGTCTATAGTCCTGTCTATAGTCTAATCTATAGTCTAGTCTATTGTCTAGTCTATAGTCTGATCTATAGTCTAATCTATAGTCTGGTCTATAGTCTAGTATAGTCTATAATCTAGTCTACAGTTTAGTCTATAATCTAGTCTATAGTCTAGTTTACAGTCTAGTCTATAATCTAGTCTACAGTCTAGTCTATAGTCTAGTCTATAGTCTAGTCTATAGTTTAGTCTATAGTCTAGTCTATAGTCTAGTCTACAGTCTAGTCTATAGTCTAGTCTATAGTCTAGTCTATAGTCTAGTCTATAGTCTAGTCTATAGTCTAGTCTATAGTCTAGTCTATAGTCTAGTCTATAGTCTAGTCTATAGTCTAGTCTATAGTCTAGTCTATAGTCTAGTCTATAGTCTAGTCTATAGTCTAGTCTATAGTCTAGTCTATAATCTAGTCTAGTCTATAGTCTAGTCTATAGTCTAGTCTATAGTCTAGTCTATAGTCTAGTCTATAGTCTAGTCTATAGTCTAGTATATAGTATAGTCTATAGTCTAGTATATAGTCTAGTCTATAGTCTAGTCTATAGTCTAGTCTATAGTCTAGTCTATAGTCTAGTCTATAGTCTAGTCTATAGTCTAGTCTACAGTCTAGTTTATAGTCTAGTCTATACTCTAGTCTATACTCTAGTCTATAGTCTGGTCTACAGTCTAGTCTATAGTCTAGTCTATAGTCTAGACTATAGTCTAGTCTATAGTATAGTCTATAGACTTGTCTATAGTCTAGGGTATAGTCTAGTCTATAGTCTAGTCTATACTCTGGTCTATAGTCTAGTCTATAGTCTAATCTATAGTCTAATCTATAGTCTAATCTATAGTCTAGTCTATAGTCTAGTCTATGGTCTAGTCAATAGTCTAATCTATAGTCTAGTCTATAGTCTAATCTATAGTCTAATCTATAGTCTAGTCTATAGTCTAGTCTATAGTCTAGTCTATAGTCTAGTCTATAGTCTAGTCTACAGTCTAGTCTATAGTCTAGTCTATAGTCTAGTCTATAGTCTATTCTATAATTTAGTCTATAGTCGACTATATAGTATAGTTAGTAGTCTATAATCTAGACTTAAATCGATTTAACTATTAATAATACATACATATGTATAAATATATTATGCTATAGTGAATTACTATCAGCTATTGTGAATGAAATTTTTAAATTTAAGGATTTTACCTAAATATGGGCACTGGATAACCTTGAGCTGGACATAGTAAAGCAAAAGTGGATTTCATAGGAAACGATTTCATATCGAATTTGGCAGAAGATATAACTTTAGGTATAGTGCTGCTAATAGGTTCTGAAAATCGGAATTTAAAATAAGCAAAATCAAGCAAAAAATTTAGAAATATCATAGAAAACTGTCTGATTGTTGATATTTGTTATTGCAAACATGAAATTTATCTTAAAATTATTATAGATTATTTGCAAAATGTACCTAAAATGTGGCACTGGATAGCCCTGGGCCGGGCACATTAGCGAAACTGTGCCATTAATTAGAACAAATTCTAGGGCATTTTTCTGTATTAAAGCTACACGAGGAGCTGCACCACTAATGGGTTCTAAAAGATGAAATGAATAGTAAATTAGCAAAATTTTAAAAATGAAGATATGTCACTTAATGAAAACTGCCGGAATTCGGGAAATATTAACGTAAAACAATTTTTGACCATAATTGACAACACTTTTTTTTAATATTTACCTAAAATTTGGTACCGGATATCCCTGTGCAGGACACATAAGTGCCACTGAATTTCGTAGTGAAACAAATTCTAAACCAGTTTTTTGCATGGAAGCTACACGGGGAGCAGCACCACTAATAGGTTCTAGGAGAGATTTAATTATGAAGTTATATTCGAATTATAAATAACACAATGAAAACTGCCTGAAGTTGGGAAATAAGTATGAGAACCCAAGATCGAACCCTTGACTTTTTAAAGATTTCAAAGCAGAACAGTAGAAGACTCCCTTATAGGACTCCTTATATATTCTATAATTTACCTAAAAAATGGCACTGGATAAGCTTGAGCTGGACACAGTAAAGTCGCGCTTTTATTATAATGTATATCAATATTACGGGTCTTATCACCGGAGGTTAAACGTGGACTAACTGAGCCAACGGGTTCTGAAAATTTCAATAAATTGAATTAAATAAATTGGAATGAAGTTAAAACCTTTGTAGAAATGAAAACTGCCAAAATGTTGTTGCTATATGTGGGAAAATGTGGACCCATTTTTATGCTCTTTTAATTTGATCATTCTTTCGAAGAATTCTTACCTAAAAAATGGCACGGGATATGACTGAGCTGGACATAAGAGAGTGGTATCTTGCTTTTCTTTTGAACGTACCATATTTAGCTCATCTTGTGCATTTATTTTAGGACCAACACTGCCCATAGGTTCTAAAATTTGTTATATATAATATGGAAAGGTTACAAAAATATTTAGAATATACTTTCAAAAGTGTAATTGTTTAAAGAATTGTTTGAAACTAGTTCTGAAATTGTTCTTAACTATTGAATTTTAAACCTGAATGTTGGGGTTTAACACGATCGATTCCTATATATTAAACAAGGGAAATGTCTGAATATAATTTTTGAGTTTAAAGCATTTGATATCGAACAAGTACATATAGTTCCGAAGATGCTCTTGGTAAACAGAAATTACTATTGCGAGACTAAATTTTGACTTCCTTCCTATAGTATTATTGATTTTTTCCCATCCGATTTCTTGCCGATAGCTGTGTTAGAGCAATTTTTCTAAAAAATCCTTAGTTTTCTGAACTATTACCTGAAAAAGGGCACTGGATAAGACTGTCCCGGACAAAATAGAGTAATACTTTTACCCAAACTTGCCTCGGCATTTTTCAAACGATTCTCTACCGATATTTTGGGCGCCACACTGCCCAGTGGTTCTACAAGGTGATATAATAACATTTAATAAGATATATACTACAATCTGGTCACTATATCTGGTTATTTGGAGAAATCGTTTAACCAGTTATAGGGACTTTATTTAGTATTATAACTGCCTGAATTGTTGTTGTATTAAATTATCAATACCTGTAACTGGGCATAGGATATGCTTGAGCTGGACAAAACATGGTAAAGGTGTCATTTTCTTTAGCTGCGGCATCTCTTAAACGTTCGCCTACACTAATTTTGGGACCAACATGACCCACTGGTTCTAAAGAAAAAATTTGCGTGAAAAAAACAAAGTGGTTTTAAAAGAGGTATAAAGGCAGATTCGAAAGGATCCTATAAAATTATCTATATAGAGTTTGACACTTTCAAAATCTCCTTTTTTGTTCAGAGACTTCTTTTATAATATCGAACAAAATGGGATTTTTAAGAATGTCAAAGTCCAGATATAAAAATTAATGAATTCTTTGGCATCTTAGCCTTAATCCTCCTCACTTCTTTTATCTATACATTAACATCAATTGTTTTAAGAAAACTGCTTGAATATGCTTGATATATTTCACCGAAATTTGGGATTAAAATTTTTATATCTGATTTATTTTCAAATTTTACCTAAAAATTGGCACCGGATACGATTGAGCGGGACAGAAGATACTAACTGTTCCGTTAATAATAATTTCTGCATCATTGCGTCTATTAGACAAGTTAATTTTGGGTGCCACACTGCCCATGGGTTCTATAAAATATATAGAATTAATATATAATTTCTTTAAAACTTAAGAGATATTCACAAATATAAAGTAAACCTTAACCAAAACTTTCTCTGAATGTTGGTAAGGCAGTAACGCACAAAAGATCTTGTTAAACAGAAAGAAGATCGAGCCATCTTTAGCTCGAACTCGCTTCGAATGAGAATAACAGACTTTAAATATTAAATTTAATTGTGTGTCTTTTAATTATTGCCTCAATATGGTGAAACAAGATCAAGCGATCTCTCGAGAACTCTCTCTCTCTGTATAATTCTGAATGATCTTTTCAAAATTTACTAGAAATTGTTAGTGAGAGAAAAACTCTACTATGCTCTTTCTTCAAATAGAAATTATACTCCAAGATCAGTTCTCAAAAGTGATCTTTTGATCCTTAGTTGACAAAGAGTATAGTCCTCAAATTATATCAGATTTGCCTCTCAATTTCTCAGGAATTTCTACTAATTACAGGACAAAACTAGGACCTATGCAAATATAAAAATCATCATACTTTAGGATCAAATCAGATTTCAAGATCAGATCGCATAGTCAGAATAAGTGATCGTTTAAAAGAATCAACATCTCTATTTAACGATTTCACTTTAATGAGAGAAATAACACCAGGCTCTTCCCAAAGATAGAAATCATAACAAGAGATCAAGTAACTATACAAACGCATGTAAGAGATCTGGTAATTCTCAGTTAACGATCTCCATTTGAAGAAGAGTAGTCACCAAAAAACCTAGAATTTCCTAGCAATTTCTATCAAGTTGAAGACCAGGAACTTAGGCCTAAAGGCATACTTCAAGATCAGCCCCTCTTATTTAATATTAATCCATATAATTAACTATTAAAAGAGATCTCTTAATAATTTAGCTTTTCCTACCTAAATACCGGCACCGGATACGATTGTGCTGGACAGAAAATACTTAATGATGTGTTTACACTAGCCTCAGCATCTTTGCGTCTCTCACCCACACTTATTTTGGGTCGAACACTAGCAACAGGCTCTAAAGCAAAAAACGAAAAAAAGTCACGAAAAATGTATGAGTCACATGCAAACATACTAAGACTGAAAACAAAAACATAACGGTAAAACTATAGTTTTGGACTTAAAGAAAACTTTGTTGCCTTTTGATGTTGGATTAGGAGGTATTTAAAATGTTATTATGTTTTTCACACAATAAGCTTAAATAGAACAGGAAAGAGTAAAGCGTTATAGCTAATAAAGTGTTCTGAAGCAGGGGGGCGGTTGAGGTAATGTAAAAGTTAGAAAAATTTGTGGTTAATATTTCCTGAGAATATTTTGCTAGAAATAAGCTAATACCAATTTATAAACAAATATAAATGAAATGATAAAAATAGCAGAAGTTTTCGTTTGAAACATCCACTAGATTATCACCTGGTAATCTATATGGTAAACAATAAATTTAGGAAGTAATCAATGAAATATCATTATAACAAACCTGTAAGCCGGCACGGGAAAAGATTGAGCTGGACAAAATAAGGCCACAGTGGCATTTAAATTCACAGCTGACTTTTGCAATTGTTCCGAAAGGCTAACTTTAGGTCCAACACTACCCAAAGGTTCTAAGATAAACAAAGAGCAATACAATAACTAAAGTTATTATAAATCTACAGATGTGATAGATAAAGAACTCTTAATAGAGTAAATTTTGTGCTAACTGCTCTAGAACAATGATGACTATTGATACAAGAATCTCTTTCTAGCCACCACCCGCTCTACATTCTGAATGTTGGGACTTTCGGTACTAAAGTTTTCATTCATGCATTTTTCTTCTCAAATATTTACCTATAAAATGGCACTGGATATGCTTGAGCTGGACAGAGTAATGTAATTTCTTTGCCTTGGTAAACAGTGTCAGATATTAAACTCTCTTTTTTATTAACACGAGGTCCTACACTGCCCACGGGTTCTAAAATTATGATTAAATTTCAAAAATAATTGAAGAATTATAAGAGTAACTGTTAATAAAAACTTTGACTGAATGCTGGGACGTTCATTTATGAAATATCAAAAATTGGACAATTTGTGATTATTTTTAAATAAAACTATAAATTTTGACTTTATTTAGTCTATAGTCTGGGCTATAGTGTAGTCTATATTCAGGACTACAGTATAGTCTTGTTTTCTGGACCACAGTCTAGATTATAGTCTTGAATACAAACCAGACCATAGTCTGGACTAAAATATAGTAAATATTCCGGACTATGGTCTAGTCCATATTCTGGAATATGGTTTAATCAAGTCTATAGTCTAGTGAATGGTCTTGACTATAGCCAAGTCTAAAGTCTAATCTATAGTGTGTAGTCTATAGTCTAGTCTATAGTCTAGTCTAGTCTAGTCTATAGTCTTGTCTATAGTCAAGTCTAGTCTATAGTCTAGTCTATAGTCTAGTCTATAGTCTAGTCTATAGTCTAGTCTATAGTCTAGTCTATAGTCTAGTCTATAGTCTAGTCTATAGTCTAGTCTATAGTCTAGTCTATAGTCTAGTCTATAGTCTAGTCTATAGTCTAGTCTATAGTCTAGTCTATAGTCTAGTCTATAGTCTAGTCTATAGTCTAGTCTATAGTCTAGTCTATAGTCTAGTCTGTAGTCTATATTCTAGTCTAAAATCTAGTCTAGTCGATAGTGTTGTCTGTAGTCTACTCCATATTCTAGTCTATTGTCTATAGTGTAGCCTAATCTATTCTATAATCTAGCCTATAGTGGGTAGCTCAGTGACCTCAAAACCTATAAAACCCTTTACTTCATTATTTACCTGTAAAATGGCACCGGATATGCTTGAGCTGGACATAGAAGTGTTACTTCTTTGCCTTGATATATCGTATCTGAATTTAAATTATCATTCTTATTGACTCTAGGACCAACACTACCTACCGGTTCTGGAAAATTAAATTGAAATTATTTTCTAAGGACTTGCTACTTATTTTTGTTAAACTTAAAGTACTGAATGTTGGGATAGAGAAAATCCTATTGAATTTCTGATAAAAAATACTTTAGAAATAGAAAAAACTTGTCTTTAAAATAAAATACCTAAATATGGGTACCGGATAAGCTTGGGCTGGACATAAAACAGCTATACTTTTACCCATAGCTATGGTATCAAAATCAAAACTATCTTTTTTATTAACTCTAGGTCCAACACTGCCCATAGGTTCTAGAAAATAGAGAGAAATATAGAAAAATATCAAAAGGCTAAATGATATATGTATATATAGTTGTGAATCAACTTCTAGAGATATGCTATAAACTTATTTATATAAAAACTGCACATGCACGGGAAAGGCTTGCACGGGACATTGTAGAGCCATAGTATTATTAATTTTAACTTTCTCATGACTAAATTCATCTTTGTGATTTACACGAGGAGCCACACTGCCTAAGGGTTCTAGGAGCGAATGTTTTTAAATAAATATTGATAATTTTTTCTTTAGATTCTGAAAGAAAACTGCCGGAATATAGTTTTGGTATATGAATTACCTATAATGGGGCACTGGATAAGCTTGAGCTGGACATTGTATAGCCAAAGTGCCATTTGCTTTAATTTTATCATGATTAAATTCATCTTTACGACTGACCCGTGGAGCCACACTGCCAATGGGTTCTAAATTTTTGGTTAATAAAGATTTTTTTTAAAAATTGAAGTAAACATTAAGAAAAACTGCCTAACATGTTGGGTTAGATATAAGTTAAGGATCTGATCAGTTGTCTTAAATTGAATTACCTAAACAATGGCACTGGATAAGATTGAGCGGGACATATTAAAGCAAATGAAGTATTGGAAATTTTTAAATAATTTGAAAAAATCATATAATTAACTGTTACCTATAAGCTGGCACTGGATACGACTGAGCTGGACATAGTAGAGCCAGTGAGTTATTTGAATTGCCCCAAAATATTCCCACTTTATCTTTGATTTCAACTTTTGGTCGCACTGAGGCCACAGGTTCTAAACATTGTAAATTTAACAAATTTTTTATTAGATAATGAAAATTTAAAATATAAAACTGCTTGAGATGTTAGGAAAACCGGGTTTGTTTGTTCATAAAAAGTTCACAAGAGAACATCACTACCGATCTCTGCTCTACATTCTCTTTTATTTTGTCAAAATTCTGTTGATTTTAATTACCTAAACGCTGGCATTGGATAACCTTGAGCTGGACAGACTAAACTTAAAGATGAACCCAGTTTATTGGTAGACATTTTGAGCTTATCATTCAGATCTACTTTGGGTGCCACTGAGCCCAAAGGTTCTAAAAATAATAGAAAAAATAGATTTTTGTTTGAAGAAAAATTTAAAATTAAGAGAAAACTGCCGAAATGTCTTCCTTAAGTCAATTTAACTATAGTTTAAGCTATAATCTAGACTATAGATTGAAGTATAATCTGAGCTATAATCTTATCTTGTTCTTAACTTGATTTTAATCTAAACTATAGTCTGAACTATAATCATAGATCAAAATATCAACTACAGTATGAAATATAAACCAGGATTATAGACTGCACGATAATCTGGACTATAGGCTGAACTATAGTCTGATTTATTTACCTGAAGACTTAAATCATGTAAACTACATGAGATCTGCTAAATGCTGCTAAATATATCAGAATCAAATCAAAACATGCCCTTCAGATATATTGCCCGTATTTTCTATAAAGATTTCATTATACAAATTACCTAAAAGCCGGCATCGGATAACCTTGGGCGGGACAAACTAAACTCAAGGAAGAACCCTTACGATTTAATGAAATTTTTACTTTATCTGCCAAATCCACTTTAGGAGCAACTGAGCCCAAAGGTTCTACAAGATAGACAAAAATTCGGAACATAAAATAAAGATTTTGGAATATCAAATTAAAATTTCACTTTTAAATTTTAACCTAAAAACTGCCTGAATATATATTTTAGTAAAATTACCTAAAAATCGGCTTGGGATAGGCCTGACCCGGACAAGTGATACTCATAGAGCTGTTAGATTTGCGCGATACAAATTTTAATTTATCATCGGTATCAATTTTGGGAGCCACCGAGCCCAAGGGTTCTTTAAAAAGAAAATATAAAAAACATTGCTTGATATAGCTCTTTGCCGATAACTGGTTTAAGAAATATCTTTAATGATTTCTATTAAAAACTGTCTGAATGTTATTTAAATTCAAAAAATGTTTATTTTAAAGTTGCTTATATTTCAATTACCTATAAAATGGCATAGGATAAGATTGGGCCGGACATAACAGATTAAAGTCTTGACCCTTAGGCTTATTAGTCCAATTAATACGATCTTTTTCATCGATACGGGGTGCTACACTGCCCATGGGTTCTATAACAAAGGGGAATAAATGATATACACATAGGAAACACATTTCGATCCTTGTAATATAAATTCAAAACTTCCTGAATGTTTTCTTAACTCTATTCCCAAACGAAGAAAATAATTTACCTATAAAATGGCATAGGATAAGATTGGGCCGGGCATAACAAATTCAAATCCTCTCCCTTAGGTTTATCTAACCATGTTATACGATCTTTAACATCAACACGAGGGGCCACACTGCCCATGGGTTCTGAGATTTAAAACAAAATAAATACAAATTTTTATAAAACGTGATAAGGGATAATAATTCTAACTGACTCTGATTGTTGGGATATAGCTTTTTAACAAAATCATCGGTTTACCTATAAAATGGCACAGGATAAGCTTGTACCGGACATTGTAAAGCCATACTTTGATGAATATTTGTCCGGGCATTGGTTATTTCATCTTTAATGTTAACTTTTGGTGCAACAGATCCCATGGGTTCTTGAGTTTAAGAGGTTATAGAGTAATAAGTTTATTTTTATAAAAAATTAGAATAAATAAAAAGTTTTTTAAACGGCCTGAATGCGGTAAAGGGTTTCTGAGTTCTAGATAAATTATACAGACAACAGAAATGGGTCTAAATTTGAGACTCTAGTCTTGTCCATAGTTTAGTCTCGACTATAGGCTGTTCTATAGTCTCGACTATAGACTGTTCTATACTCTCGACTATAGACTGTTCTATACTCTCGACTATAGACTGTTCTATAATCACGACTATAGACTGTTCTATAATCACGACTATAGACTGTTCTATAGTCTCGACTATAGACTGTTCTATAATCACGACTATAGACTGTTCTATAGTCTCGACTATAGACTGTTCTATAGTCTCGACTATAGGCTGTTCTATAGTCTCGACTATAGACTGTTCTATAGTCTCGACTATAGACTGTTCTATAGTCTCGTCTATAGACTGTTCTATAGTCTCGACTATAGACTGTTCTATAGTCTCGACTATAGACTGTTCTATAGTCTCGACTATTGACTGTTCTATAGTCTCGACTATAGACTGTTCTATAGTCTCGACTATTGACTGTTCTATAGTCTCGCCTATAGACTGTTCTATAGTCTCGATTATAGACTGTTCTATAGTCGGGACCATATACTGTTTTCCTATAGGACATTCTTTGTTGATATCTCTTCTTAAGATCTCTAAATCAACTTTAAATCTTACCTAAAAATTGGCACCGGATAAGATTGAGCCGGACAAATGAGTGCTTTATCTTGATGCAGACGCACCCGCGCATAAGTAAACTCATCGCGAGTATCAACTTTAGGAGCAACACTACCCATAGGTTCTAGAAATTTGAATTATCAAGATCAAGATTTTGGAAAGAAAGAATGAACTTTTTACTAGAAAACTGCTTGAATATTATTCTAGAATGGTTATAAAGAAGTGGGTTATAAAGTAGTGGGCACCGTTTCAAACAAGAACTATTTATAACTGTTAGTACCCACCTAACTATTGGCACTGGAAAGGCCTGACCGGGACATTTCATGCTATAATCTTCCCCTAGTCGTACTTGCAAAGCTTGAAATTTATCATTGAAACTGGTGATTTTGGGAGGAACCGATCCCAAAGGTTCTAAAATTAAGAAATTAATAATGATTTATAGGTAAATGAAAGACAAACTACTGGAAAAGTGTTTTACTGCTAGAATGTTGGGAGCTCAAAATTACCTTACAACTGGCACCGGAAAAGCTTGACCGGGACATTTCATGCTGTAGTCATGGCCCAATCTTACTTGTAAAGCTTGGAACTTATCATGAAAACTGGTGATTTTGGGAGGGACGGAGCCCAATGGTTCTAGTTGAAAAAATTTTTGGTTTATGATAATAATAAACTATTTTTGTGGTTATGAAAAGTTTGCTAAAGGTTGGAATAGGTTTTTCTTTTGGAAAATATGGTTCGAAAAATTTAATAAGACTTTTAAATTTTGACTCTCACCTTACTATAGGCACTGGAAAAGCTTGGCCTGGACACTTCATAGCATAACTCTCATTAAGCTTAACTTGTAACACTTGAAATTTATCATGAAGACTGGTAATTTTTGGGGGTACTGAGCCCAAAGGTTCTTAAGTAATAGAGAAATTTTGTTTGTAATTAAAATTTTAATACTAATCATATCTATTGCCTGAATGTTTGGATGTTACATGGAAAATTGTATTACCTTACTATTGGCACCGGGTACGCTTGACCGGGACATTGCATGGCAAATTCTAGACCCTGTAAGACCTCGGTCTTTTGCAGCTTGTCGTTGAGATTGGGTATTTTGGGAGCTACCGAACCCAGGGGTTCTAAAGGATATGAATTGGTGGTTTAATGATCTTAATTTTAAGAAATATAACCGCCTGAATGTTTTACTAGGGTCCTTTTAAAGTTTTTATTTAGATTAGATATTAATGCTTGTTTACCTTACTACCGGTACCGGATAGGCTTGTCCGGGACACTGCATGGCATATTGTGAGTTTTGTGAAACTACGACAATTTGTGATTTATCATTTAAGTTGGGTATTTTGGGGGCCACGGATCCCAGGGGTTCTAATAACAAGAGAAATGTGATATTACAAAAATTGTTCCTTAAAAAACGGGGAACAACTGCCTGAATGTTTATTAGGAACTAAAAACTGTCAAATATTTTAATGGATCATCAGTTCTAGCTTTACCAGAACTTTTAGTAAGAAATGCCGTATTATTTTGCTAGAATTGGTTTCCTATTATATATTTCTATTTACCTGACTATAGGCACCGGATAAGCTTGACCTGGACATTGCATGGCATATTCAAGGCCAAGCCGAACTTCCATAGTACGTACCCTTTCGAGTAAATTCATTTTAGGGGGCACACTGCCCAAAGGTTCTAAAAATATTCAAACAAATCTCTTTAGGAAATTCAAAAACATTCATATAAAAACTGCCCGAATATTGTTATGTTAATGTAGTCCAATTTTACCTATAAACCGGTATCGGATATGCCTGACCCGGACACTTGAGACTCAAACTCTCCGATAAATGTACGCGAGCATTTTTAAATTCATCATCAATGCTAACTTTAGGCGGTACACTACCAATGGGTTCTGTAAGATCAAAAATCTATAAAATCTAGTGTTAAAAAAGAACCAAAACCTGAATGTTGGGTTTGATCGCTAAAGCGAGAGTAAATGTCTTCAGTTACCTATAAATCGGTATGGGATATGATTGTGCGGGACATTTAAGACTTAAACTTTGACCCAAATTTGCTCGAGCATTGGCTATTTCATCGTCTATACTAACTTTGGGCGGAACACTGCCAATGGGTTCTGAAAATTAAAATTTTAGTAAAATTTCAAAATTTCAATTGGATCAGCTTCAGAAAAACTGCCTTAATGTTGATGATTTTCTTGGGTCACTTGTAATTAAACCATTTTAATGAATTACCTAAAAGCTGGCATTGGATACGATTGAGCAGGACACAGTAGAGCAAAATCTATACTTTTAGATATTTCACGTGTTTGTAATTTATCCTGAACATTAATTTTGGGTTTAACACTGCCCAGGGGCTCTAAAGGAAAATATTTACAAGATATTAAATAAACATTTCGAATAGTTGACTAAAAAAACTGCCTGAATATTTTAAAGGATTTATGTACCTAAAAGCCGGCATCGGATACGATTGAGCCAAACACAGTAAAGCATAATCCTCATTCAAGTTCACATCTATAAATTGATGTTTATCTTGAACGTTAACCTTGGGTCTAACACTGCCCAGAGGCTCTAGAAAAAGTATAAATGTGTTAAAACGAATTTGAGGGAAATATTTTCTCGTTAGAAACCTAAATGTTGGGTGGGTTGAAACTATAATAATTTAAATATTTTACCTAAAATATGGCGTGGGATAGGCTTGAGCCGGACACAGTAAACTTAAGCTTTGATTAGATTTACTTTTAATATGTTTGAAATCTTCACCAGTTGAGATTTTAGGGCTTACACTGCCCATGGGTTCTAAAAATATATATATTTTATAGATTAGAATTAAGTTAGAGAAACTGTCTATAGTCGAGACTAAAGAACAGTCTATAGTCTCTACTATAGTCTCTACTATATACTGTTCTATAGTCTCGAGTATAACCTGTTCTATAGTCTCGACTATAGACTGTTCTATAGTCTCGACTATAGACTGTTCTATAGTCTCAACAATAGACTGTTCTATAGTCTCGACTATAGACTGTTCTATAGTCTCGACTATAGACTGTTCTATAGTCTCGACTATAGACTGTTCTATAGTCTCGACTATAGACTGTTCTATAGTCTCGACTATAGACTGTTCTATAGTCTCGACTATAGACTGTTCTATAGTCTCGACTATAGACTGTTTTATAGTCACGACTGTAGACTGTTCCATGATCTCGACTATAATGTCGTTGAAAGACTTTATTTTTTATTATAGAGTCGACTACAGATTCTACAATATGCTATATAAAGTATAAAACGAATAAACTGCCTAAATTAGGATAAGGTATCTTAATATCGCTCCTTAAACTGAAAATTCCTATTTGATAACTTCTCACAAATCTTACCTAAAATACGGTGTAGGATAAGCTTGAGCTGGGCATATCAAACTTAAACTTTCTGATTCCTTAACCTTCGTATGTTTAACATCTTCACCTGTCGAAACTTTAGGACTAACACTGCCCATGGGTTCTTTAATATAAAATCATAACAATTATTTCTGAAATTTATTTTCTATATATCACATTGAAAACTGCCTTAAACATTAGCTAGGACCTTAAAAAATTACCTAAATATTAATACCGGATAAGCTTGAAAAGGGCACAAGAGAGTAACACTTTTATTTGCATAAACCTTAACTGAACGTGAATCATCACCTGAGGTTAAGCGAGGTGCTACACTAGCAATGGGCTCTAGAGAGAATATATATATTGAATTCTTAATTAAAACGAAAACTGCTTGTAAGTTTGGGTTTATAGCGATTACCTAAAAAATGGCACCGGATAAGCTTGAGCTGGACATAAAAGTGTAGCCTTTTGTTGTAATCTAACTTTGGGAGTTTTAATATTATCATCACCACCAGTTATTTTGGGTCTAACAGAGCCGAGGGGTTCTAAATTGAAAAAAAAAAACAATTTTTTATATACTCAAAATTATTTTCGCTAATTTTTAATAACTGAAAACTTTATGAATGTTGTTTTTTCTATGGGTTTACCTAAAAAATGGCACCGGATAGGCTTGGGCCGGACACAATAATGTAGCTTTTTTGTGTAAATAAACTTTAACTATACGTGATTCATCGCCAGATGTTAACTTTGGTAAAACACTAGCAACTGGTTCTGTACAAAGATAATAATTAGGATTAAATAAAAATAAGCGGTGAAAGAGGTACTTAATCTATCAGTTTCTCTTATTTCAAAACTCAAACAAATGTTGGGATAGACTTTTGTAACGATATTCATAATTTACCTAAAAAATGGCACCGGATATGCTTGAGCTGGACATAATAATGTTATTGTTAGGCTGGCCGCAATATCGATCACTTTTATATCATTGCCGCTTAATAGACGTGGTCCTACACTGCCCACGGGTTCTGTGTAGAAGTATTATACAATTTTTTTTACCGATTTTTCATTAAAAGAATAAAAAACTGCCTGATTACTGGGATTGTAAACTTTTTTGATTTTGATATGTAAACTATAGACTGGACTATAGTCTAAATTATAATATGGATCATGATCAATAGACTGAACTATAGCATAGACTACAGGACTATGTTTTGGATTATAGTCTGAGATATAGTTTCGACTATAGGTTAGACCAAAGTCCACTTTTTTATAGTCCATAGACCATAAACTGTTCTATAGTCTTGATTTTCGGCTGTTCATAGCCTCTACCTAAGACTCTTCTAACTAGTTTAGTCTCAACTATAGACTCTTCTACAGACAAGACTATAGACACTTCTATAGACACGACAATAAACTCTTCTACAGTCAAGACTATAGACTCTTTTATAGTCTCGATCATAGACTCTTCTATAGTCAAGACTATAGACTCTTTTATTATAGAGTCATCTATAGGCAACACTTTATACTCTTCTATAGTCAACACAATAGGCTCTTCTCTAGCCAAGACTGTAGACCCTTAAATAGTTAAGAGAATAGTCTATAGTCGAGACTATAGAACAGTCTATAGTCAAGACTATATAACATTCTATAGTCGAGACTATAGAAGTGTCTATAGTCGAGACTATAGAAGAGTCTATAGTCGAGACTATAGAAGAGTCTATAGTCGAGACTATAGAAGAGTCTATAGTCTTGACTGTAGAAGAGTCTATAGTCGAGACTATAGAAGA
>NC_060954.1:10584989-10587315 GCF_022045245.1 Lucilia cuprina
AGAGTAGTCTATAGTCCAGACTATAGAGTAGTCTATAGTCCAGACTATAGAGTAGTCTATAGTCCAGACTGTAGAGTAGTCTATAGTCCAGACTATAGAGTAGTTTATAGTTCAGACTATAAAGTAGTCTATAGTCCAGACTATAGAGTAGTCTATAGTCCAGACTATAGTGTAGTCTATAGTCCATACTATAGAGTAGTCTATAGTTCAGACTATAGAGTAGTCTGTAGTCCAGAATATAGAGTAGTCTATAGTCCAGACTATAGAGTAGTCTATAGTCCAGACTATAGAGTAGTCTATAGTCCAGACTATAGAGTAGTCTATAGTCCAAACTCTATAGTACAGACTATAGACTTTAGTCAAGACAATAGTGTAAACTATAGGCCAGACTATAGTGTAAACTATAGTCAAGACTATAGTGTAAACTATAGTCAAGACTATAATGCAGACTATAGTCCAGACTAAAAAATAATCTATAGTAAAGACTATGGAGTAGTTTATAGTCCAGACTATAGAATATTCTATAGTCCAGACTATAGAGTAGTCTATAGTCCAGACTATAGAGTAGTCTATAGTCTAGACTGTAGAGTAGTCTATAGTCCAGACTATAGAGTAGTTTATAGTTCAGACTATAAAGTAGTCTATAGTCCAGACTATAGAGTAGTCTAGTGTAAACTATAGGCCAGACTATAATGTAAACTATAGATTATAGTGTAAACTATAGTCCATGGTATATTACTGCCCGTACTAGATTAAAGTTCAGATTAAGTTGGTTTTTTAATGATTATATTTTAAAAAGGAAGAAAAATTATTTCAAAAGTCTATTTTTGCTAAAATTTTAAAAAACCCAAAAGAAATTGGAAATGATCTAACATCATGTTCCTTGAAAGCTTTTGAAATATTTTTCTTCTTTTTATAATAAGAAAAGTGTTTAAATTTTGTTAAAATTCATTCACCAGCATTAATCATTCATTCAAATCAAACAAGAATATTTTGCATTTTCTTTAATTAAAATAAACACTTTTCTTTAGTTTATAAGTTATATAAAATACACTAAAAAGCAACAATATTTTGATATTAAAATTTTTGAAAATAATAATTTCGTCAAACAAATAACAATCAAAAAGATTTTTTAAATAAAAAATCTTTTTCTTTGTCGCAAACATAAAAACTTTACAAATGTTATAAAATCAATTAAAAAATTTTAAGTTCGCGCTTTTCAAAAAATTGTTGCTTATTTAGCATTTAAATTTATTTATTGAAAACTGCCTGAATGTTGGGATAGGGTAACCTAAAATGTGCGCACTTAATTTTTTAAAATTTTTCCAAAATGTAAATGAATTTTTAAAAATTTTAAAACTTTAAATTTTGATGTAATTATTTAAATTTTTTGTATTAAAATCTTCAATTTAAATAATATAATGAATAACATTATTAATAAAGTGCTTGACTTGAGCTTGAGTAAATGGTGCGCTTTCCAAAATTTTTCTATAAAAAAATTCAAAAATTTTTAAGTAAAAAATACCCTTGAAAACCCTTATCCTAGAGAAGGTAAGTTTTAGCATTTGTAAGCAATTTTTCTATAAAATATTTATTTAGTTTTAAAAAAATTAAATTTCTATAAAATTTTTGTTTAAATTTGTGTTAAAAAATGTAAATTACAGAACCAGTTGGTAGGGTTTCACCCAAGTTTCCCTCCCAACAGACAAGCAGTAGTTTTACTGCTGCCGCCACTCAGGGTGTAACACTATTGTGTCCAGCTCAGGCTTATCCGGCACCCTTGTTTAGGTGGGTTTTTAGATTATTGAAGAATTTTTCTTTTTTAAATATAAAATAAGTTAAAGTTTTTAGACGTCTAAGGGAAGACACTAAGTCCAGGCCCTAAATTAATGAAATTACGATTCAGACAATAGACTATATATACTGATGACCATAGACTATAAAAAATTATTTAGAGTTGAGGTTATACTTTAGTCCATTCACAGTAACGACTTTTACTCGGTCTGTAGTTTAGAATATAATTCAGACTAAAGACAATTTTATAGTCAACACTATAGACTCTTTTATAGTCAACACTATAGACTCTTTTTTAGTCAACACTATAGATTTTTCTATAGTTAACAGGCAACACTATACACTCTTCTATTATCAAGGCTATAGACTCTTCTATAGTCAAGACAATAGACTCTTCTATAGTCAAGACTATAAACTCTACTTGTATAGACTCTTCTATAGTCAAGACTATAGACTCTTCTATAGTCAAGACTATAGACTCTTCTATAGTCAAGACTATAGACTCTTCTATAGTCAAGACTATAGACTCTTC
>NC_060954.1:10587415-10609915 GCF_022045245.1 Lucilia cuprina
CTATAGTCTGGACTATAGACTACTCTATAGTCTGGACTATAGACTACTCTATAGTCTGGACTATAGACTACTCTATAGTCTGGACTATAGACTACTCTATAGTCTGGAATATAGACTACTCTATAGTCTGGACTATAGACTACTCTATAGTCTGGACTATATACTACTCTATAGTCTGGACTGTAGACTGTTCTATAGTCTGGACTATAGCCTACTCTATGGTCTGGACTATAGACTACTCTATAGACTAGACTATAGACTACTCTATAGCCTGGACTATAGACTATTCTATAGTCTGGACTGTAGACTACTCTATAGTCTGGACTATAGACTACTCTATAGTCTGGACTATAGACTACTCTATAGACTGGACTATAGACTATTCTATAGTCTGGACTATAGAGAACTCTATAGTCTGGACTATAGACTACTCTATAGTTTGGACTATAGACTACTGTATAGTTTGGACTATAGACTACTCTATAGTCTGGACTATAGTCTACTCTATAGACTACTCTATTGTTTGGAATATAGACTAGTCTGGCCTATATACTACTTTTCAAACAATTGTACTAAAAAACTAACAACAACACCTTGCTTATGCATTTTTTTCTTTGGCTTGGGAATTTTTTTCCTTGAACTTCTTCGGTAATTTTCACTTATATTGTTCATATTTTTAACAACATTTTTATATAAATTTATTCAATAAAATTAAAATTTTATGTTTATGTAAACATATTTTTAAATTTCTTAACATTTTATCCGATTTGTTTACATTTAATAAGATAAAACAGCAAATTGTAGTAAATAATAAGAATGAATGACAATAAACTGTCAAATTGATGAATTACTACCCAATATTGTTGTTGTTATTACGATTTAGGTAATTTGGTTAGTATAAGTGTGAATGTTTGTGCATGTTTTTCTTTCTTTCTTAAATGGGGAGAGTTGAGAGAAAGAGTTTTTTTCGCAAAGAGATTTAACAAAAACAATAACAAAAGCTTAACATAAAACAATAAGAAACATCAAAATTATTCAAGTATTTTGATTTTTTTCATAACAATTTGTTATTTTTTTAAATAATTAGTATAAAAATTAAACAAATTACAAATATTTTTGCATAAATATGTTGATAAATATTGTTTAAATAGTTTAATATAAAAATTTTTAAAAAATATAATAAATAAATTAGTGAAAATTGTAAGGGAAGTTGATGGAAAAATATTTGGCCAAATTTGTTAATAACAGCTGACTGTATGGTGTTCCACAAGTGATTTCTATGGACGAAAAAGTGTGTTTTAAAAAGAGTTTTTCTTTAGAAAAGGTTTTGTTTGGAAACGTATTTTGTGAATACATTTTTCTTTAGAAAAGTAAGTAATGTTTTCTTTAGAGAAGTGTCTTGTGAAGACAGTTTTCTTTAGAAAAATGTTTTGTGGAGGCAGTTTTCTTTAGAAGGTGTCTTATGATGACAGTTTTCTTTAAAAAAGTGTCTTGTGAAGACAGTTTTCTTTAGAAAAGTGTCTTGTGAAGACAGTTTTCTTTAGAAAAGTGTCTTGTGAAAACAGTTTTCTTTAGAAAAGTGTCTTGTGAAAACAGTTTTCTTTAGAAAAGTGCCTTATTGAGACAGTTTTCTTTAGAAAAGTGACTTGTTGAGACAGTTTTCTTTAGAAAAGTGTCTTGTTGAGACAGTTTTCTTTAGAAAAGTGTTTTGTTAACACAATTTTCTTTAGAAATGTGTCTTGTCTAGAAAAGTGTCTTGTAAATACTTTATAAAAGTGTCTTGTCAAGCTTTGTCATGTTAAAACTCCAGCCGGCCGCTGCCATTTAAAAAGTTTGGCAATTTTTTTTTTTTTTCACCAGCTTCCCCAACAATTTTCCCTAAGTTATGTATTAAATTTTGTTAAAATGTTTAAATAAAACTATTAAAACAATATTTATTAACATATTTATACAAAAATATTATTAATTTGTTTAATTCTAATACTATTTTTTACTACTATTAACAAATTATTATGAAAGAAAGTCTTTAATAGTGATGTAACTAACAAGTGTATAGTTTTGTTTTTGTTATTGTTTTGATTAAATCTCTTTTTAAGAAACTCTTACTCTCATCTCTCCCCATTCAATAGCATAGCATGCACAAACATTTTCACACTAAACATCATTAACAACATAATTATTACTGTAATAAATAAATTAACAACAACAATGTTAGGTAGTAAGTCATCACTTTGACAGTTTTTGGCCAGTCATTCATTTTATTTGTTACAGTTTGCCGGTTATTTCATTAGTTGTTCTAATTAAACGTTAATAAATCGCATTAAAAGTGAAGATATTAAAAATATTTTTATATAAAAATATAAATTAAATGTTTATTAAAAAGTTTATATAAAAATTTTGTTGAAAAATATAAAAGAAATTAGTGAAAATTGGCAAAGAAGTTGAAGAAAAAAATCCCAAGCCAAAGAAAAAAAATATTTATGCTTAAGCAATGTGTGTGTGTGTGTGTTTGTTGTTTTTGTGAAATAAATAAATGAAAAGTAATAAAAAAGAGTAGAAGTAGAAGGGTCAAGGGGAAAGTGTGGTAAATTTAAAGAAAATTGGTTAAAAATTGGAAAATATTAAAAAATAAGTAAAATTTTAATAAAATGATTAAATTAAAATGTGTGTTTGTTGTTTTTGTAATGGAAATGGAAAGATTAAAAGTAGAGTAAAAGGGAAATTGTTCTTAAGTTTAATAGAGAAGAAAATGTGTTCAAAATTAGAAAAATATCAGAAAATAAGTGAAAATTTTAATTAAAATAAAAATTATTTATGGCAAATAAATATTAAAGGTCCAGGAGAAAAGGCAATAATGGAATGGGTAAGTCTTAAAGCAGTCTAGTCTATAGAAGTTTATTTAGTCTATAGTCCGGATTAGTAACGTCTTTAGTTTTGACTATTGGTTGGTTTTTTAATGATTTTTGGAAAAATATTCAATATATTATTCAAGACTTTTTTAGATATTTTAACTTTATATTTAAATTTTTTAAATTTTTTCTTCTTTTTTCTTAATATTGAATATTTTTCTTTTCTTTTTACAGTAAAAATATTTAATAAATAATGACTTCCTTTAAGGACAAATTCAACTTACCTGTAATAACCAAACGTCCCTTGGTAGCACTTAATCTAGTTTCACCGGTTAATCTATGTTTAGTGCGGCACTGATATGATTTATAACCATCTTCGGGACCAACTTCGCGTATATGTAATTCACCCGAAGGTAAAACCAAATATTTGCCATCTTTATTGAGAGAACAAATTAATTTTGGAGGAAAAAAAGGTAAGAAAAAAAATTTTTTAATTAATAAAATTATTCAAAAATTTATAAAATTGTTTAACACAAAAAAAAAATGAGAAAAAATCTAACACCATTTTTAAAGAAAATTAAGGAATTTCTTGAAATTATTAAAAATATATATTTTTTTTAATTTATAAAAATATTTCAAAATTATTCACAAATTTTTAGAAAATTTTAAAAGCAATTCCTTAATTTTTTTTATGTTTTAACAAAAAACACTAGTAAAAATTTTCAAAATATTATTTTATTTACAATTTTTATAAAATTATTTACAATTTTTTTATTATTTTTTAAATAAAATATTATAATTTTTATAATTTATTAAAGTTTTTGGTTTAAAATTTAAATGCAGTTTTATAATTTTAATAGTGTTTTTTGTTAATTATTAGTAAAATACCCATAAGCAACATGCAGGGGTTAATAATACATATTTATAAAAATTTACTACATATTTACAATACGAAAAAAATCCACTAAAATCGAAACGAAATTCAATTTTTTTAGTTCTATTTCTTCAGATTATAGTAGATTTTTTATTATTTCAAGGATTTTTTTTTTTTTCATTTCAATTGAGCTTTATTTACAAAAGTTTTAGTTAAATGGTGTTTTCGCAAAAATCCTTAAAATTTCTTAATATTTACAATACATTAAAAGCAAGCAATATATTTATAATAAAAATGCCTTAATATTTTTTTATAAAATTTAGTAATATTTATATTTTACAACACTTTTACTTAAATACAACTCGATCAATAATGATAATTCTAGCCTTGATCAAAATTTGTATCATATTTTCAAAAAAATATATCAAAATTCAGTTCTACTTGAGTTCTAGTTCAGTTCTAGTTCAGTTCTAGTTCAGTTCTAGTTCAGTTCTAGTTCAGTTCTAGTTCAGTTCTAGTTAAGTTCTAGTTCAGTTCTAGTTCAGTTCTAATTCAGTTCTAGTTCAGTTCTAGTTCAGTTCTAGTTCAGTTCTAGTTCAGTTCTAGTTCAGTTCTAGTTCAGTTCTAGTTCAGTTCTAGTTCAGTTCTAGTTCAGTTCTAGTTTAGTTCTAGTTCAGTTCGAGTTCAGTTTTAGTTTAGTTCTAGTTTAGTTTAGTTCAGTTCTAGTTCAGTTCTAGTTTAGTTCTATATCAGTTTAATTCTATACTCGGACTAAACTATAGTCGCAGTCTAGAGTAAAGTATTCTAAGTCATGTAGACTGATCTTGTATAGGTTATAACCTAGCATATAGTCTACTCTATTTTCTAATCTCTAGTCTTGTCTTTAATCTACTCTGTAGTCTAGTTTATGGTCTGGTCTATATTCTAGTATATACCCTAGCCTAAAACCTAATCTATAGTATTGTCTGCAACCTAGTCTTATCTACAATCTACAATACAGCAGTCTTGTCTATGACCTAGTCTATATTTTGATCTATAGTCTAGTTTATATTCTAGTCAATAGTCCAATCTTTAATCTAGTCTATAGTCTAGTGTATAGTCAGGTCTGTAGTCTACTCTTTTTTCTCGTCTACAGCCTACTTTAAGTCTTTTCTATAGTCTAGTCTATAGTCTTGTCTTTATTTTGCTCTAAAGAAGACTAAAGCTTGATTAACCTTTTTAAGAAAACATGATCAAAGTTCGAGCGATAAAAAGTGATCAGCGCTTCATGATCAAAGTTCAACTAATTAAAAAAATATTTTTAAAAATATTAAAGCATTTTTAGTTATTTAAATTTTTTACAAATTTTATATACAAAATACAAAACTTTTTTTAATATTTTTTTACAAAATCTTTGAAATTAAAGAAAATTTTCAAAAATTTCTTTAAAACTTGAACATTTGTAAAAAAATATTAAAAAAAAGTTTTCATATAAACCAAACTAAACTACAAGCTACTTTAAAATGAAGGGGGATTTATAAGGGATTAAGGAAAGCCGGGAATGGCTTATGGAATGTAGAGGATCAAGGGATTTTTTTAAGGAAAGGAAGTAAAAAAAAATGAAGAGAACAAAAAAATATAACTGAATGAAAAAATAAAAAAAGTAAATGAAATTTTAACCTAAAAAAAACCTAGCAAAGCTATAGGAAAACCTAGATAACAATTCCGAAATTAGCGACCTTAATTAAGAGAGAACTTATAAAGAAAATTGGTTTATATTTTAAGAAAACATTCTGAAATTTGAAGGATTACAAAAAGGGAGCATTAAGGGAAAGCTTTAACTAGATTGTAAAGAACAAGAGTTAGCAATTTTTACCACTTTGTAGATCCTGGCCATGAGAGGCTAAAATTTCTCGCTCCTCATCTTCTAGCCAAGAGGCAACTTGTATAAAATCGGCCACAAATGAAGGAATATGACATTTTAAAATGGCACTATTGCCACGCAAAACAGCCTCATCCATAACATTGACTGTATAGGACTGGGGTACAACTGGAAATTTTAAATACAAATAAGAGACAAATAAAATAAATAAAAATAGAAGAAAAATGGGGTTAAAAAAGGGAAAAAAAGGAATTAATGAAAATTATAAAGAAAAATCCCCTTCATTATGGCTACTTAATTGTGTACCACTACCATTAATTACAATAAATGGAATAAAACCCCAAATACCCGTTTCGTTTTTGGTATAAACACCACCCTCGGTATCTAACCAATCGGTAATTTCTAAATGATCGGCCACAAAAGAGGGTGTCTGACATTTAAATATGGCTGCATTGCCTTTAATAACATATTCATCATAGACCTGAGATTCGAAAAATTGCTTAACAACTGTAAGAAAATTTAAAAATAAATAAAACTTATTACTTTTAGCAACTAAAAGGAACCTATTAAGGAGTTTTTTCTTGTTTGAAAGGATTTCTTAAGGATTTTATAATAAATTCTTAATATTAAAGTTTTTGTTTTTTTACTTCCAATAACATCTTTTACCCATCTCTTCATTGCTTTGTGATCTATATATTTCCTTGCCCTCTTCATCTACCCAGGATTCAATCATTATAAAATCGGCCACAAATGAAGGAACTAAACACTTTAAAGTGGCCGAATTGCCTCTTAAAACGAACTCATCTATGACTCGGGTTTGATAGAATTGATGAACAACTAATGGAATTAAAATTAAAGAAATAAAATTAACAAAACTAAGAACTGAAAGAGAACTAATGGGGGTTTTTAAAAAATATATATAAATTTTTGGAGCAGCATCGAGGAAATGTACTTTTCTACTAGATGTTTAAAAAAGCAGCAGGATAAAACTTTAAAATTGAATCAGAAATCAATGTTTGATCACCTTTTCTATAGAAAACTTAATCCAAGTTTGATCAACTCTTTTATAAAAAACATGATCAATGTGTGATAAACTTTTCCGTAGAAATGTTGATACAAGTTTGATCAACGTTTCTATAGAAAACATGATCAATGTTTGATCAACTTTTCTATAGAAAACATGATCGATGTTTGATCAACTTTTCTATAGAAATTATGATCAATGTTTGATCAACTTTTCTATAGAAAACATGATCAATGTTTGATCAACTTTTCTATAGAAAACATGATCAATGTTTGATCGACTTTTCTATAGAAAACATGATCAATGTTTGATCAACTTTTCTATAGAAAACATGATCAATGTTTGATCAACTTTTCTATAGAAAACATGATCAATGTTTGATCAACTTTTCTATAGAAAACATGATCAATGTTTGATCAACTTTTCTATAGAAAACATGATCAATGTTTGATCAACTTTTCTATAGAAAACATGATCAATGTTTGATCAACTTCTCTATAGAAAACATGATCAATGTTTGATCAACTTCTCTATAGAAAACATGATCAATGTTTGATCAACTTTTCTATAGAAAACATGATCAATGTTTGATCAACTTTTCTATAGAAAACATGATCAATGTTTGATCAACTTTTCTATAGAAAACATGATCAATGTTTGATCAACTTTTCTATAGAAAACATGATCAATGTTTGATCAACTTTTCTATAGAAAACATCATCAATGTTTGATCAACTTTTCTATAGAAAACATCATCAATGTTTGATCAACTTTTCTATAGAAAACATGATCAATGTTTGATCAACTTTTCTATAGAAAACATGATCAATGTTTGATCAACTTTTCTATAGAAAACAGATCAATGTTTGATCAACTTTTCTATAGAAAACATGATCAATGTTTGATCAACTTTTCTATAGAAAACATGATCAATGTTTGATCAACTTTTCTATAGAAAACATGATCAATGTTTGATCAACTTTTCTATAGAAAACATGATCAATGTTTGATCAACTTTTCTATAGAAAACATGATCAATGTTTGATCAACTTTTCTATAGAAAACATGATCAATGTTTGATCAACTTTTCTATAGAAAACATGATCAATGTTTGATCAACTTTTCTATAGAAAACATGATCAATGTTTGATCAACTTTTCTATAGAAAACATGATCAATGTTTGATCAACTTTTTTATAGAAAACATGATCAATGTTTGATCAACTTTTCTATAGAAAACATGATCAATATTTGATCAACTTTTCTATAGAAAACATGATCAATGTTTGATCAACTTTTCTATAGAAAACATGATCGATGTTTGATCAACTTTTCTATAGAAATTATGATCAATGTTTGATCAACTTTTCTATAGAAAACATGATCGATGTTTGATCAACTTTTCTATAGAAATTATGATCAATGTTTGATCAACTTTTCTATAGAAAACATGATCAATGTTTGATCAACTTTTCTATAGAAAACATGATCAATGTTTGATCAACTTTTCTATAGAAAACATGATCAATGTTTGATCAACTTTTCTATAGAAAACATCATCAATGTTTGATCAACTTTTCTATAGAAAACATCATCAATGTTTGATCAACTTTTCTATAGAAAACATGATCAATGTTTGATCAACTTTTCTATAGAAAACATGATCAATGTTTGATCAACTTTTCTATAGAAAACATCATCAATGTTTGATCAACTTTTCTATAGAAAACATCATCAATGTTTGATCAACTTTTCTATAGAAAACATGATCAATGTTTGATCAACTTTTCTATAGAAAACATGATCAATGTTTGATCAACTTTTCTATAGAAAACATGATCAATGTTTGATCAACTTTTCTATAGAAAACATGATCAATGTTTGATCAACTTTTCTATAGAAAACATGATCAATGTTTGATCAACTTTTCTATAGAAAACATGATCAATGTTTGATCAACTTTTCTATAGAAAACATGATCAATGTTTGATCAACTTTTCTATAGAAAACATGATCAATGTTTGATCAACTTTTCTTTAGAAAACATGATCAATATTTGATCAACTTTTCTATAGAAAACATGATCAATATTTGATCAACTTTTCTATAGAAAACATGATCAATATTTGATCAACTTTTCTATAGAAAACATGATCAATGTTTGATCAACTTTTTTATAGAAAACATGATCAATATTTGGTCAACTTTTCTATAGAAAACATGATCAAAGTTTGATCAACTTTTCTATAGAAAACATGATCAAAGTTTGATCAATTTTTCTATAGAAAACTCGATCCAAGTTCGATCAACTTTTTTCTGGAAACATGATTCAAGTTTGTTCAACTTTTCTCTAGAAAACATGATCAAAGTTTCTCTGGTAAACATGATCCAGTTTGATAAACTTTTTTCTGGTAAAGAAAATCCAAGTTCGATCAATTTTTCTTTAGAAAACATGATCCTTAGTTAGATTAAATTTGTTTTTATCCCGGCTGCAAAACTTTTCATTCCAACAAAAACATTAAACTACTTAGGAAATCAATTGTCAATTGATTTAGTTAATTATTCTAACCGATCTCTTCTCTATTAGGATAATAATTTTGTCCCTCCGAATCCATCCATAAATCAACGAATACAAAATCAGCCACATAAGAGGGTATTTCACATTTCATAACGACCGAATTGCCACGTATAACATATTCATTATCGGCTTCTGATTCATAAGATTGTATAACGACTAGAATTGTGAAAGATAATTTAAAAGTAATTAACAAAAGAAGACAAATAATCAAGGGAATTAGGGAATTTTAAGGAATTGGAACAAAAGCTAACAAAACGATTTTGTAAACATTTAGTAGAGTAGAGATTTTAAGAGGAAGAAAAGTACCATAAGCCTGAGTAGAATTATTACGCCATAATTCTACACCTTCCTCGTCGATCCAGGCTTCGATTTGTACAAAATCAGCTACAAATGAGGGTATTTTACATTTTAACACTGCCGCATTGCCTTTGATGACATATTCATTTTCGGCCTCGGTTATATAGAATTGGGAAACAACTAAAAGATTTGAGGTTAAAGAAAAAAAATAATAAACATTTTTTTGTTAAATGATAAAGATGAAAGGATGTAAAGGATTTAAGGGATAAAGAAACTAATTTACTAAGATTTATGTTATAGAGTTTAAAGCCAGCCAACCGTAATTATCGGAAAAAGTCAAAACATTGCCCTCTTCATCGATCCAGGACTCAACACGCACAAAATCGGCCACAAACGAGGGTATGGAACATTTCAAAACGGCAGCATTGCCTTTAATAACATATTCAGTCATTATTTCAGCTTCATAGAATTGATTGACCACTATAAAAGGTATTGGGACAAAGGGAGATATTAGATTTGGGAGAAAAAGTACTAAGGGGCAAGAAAAAAGTACTTTGATGAAAAGTAAAAGTAATAAATTTAAAATTTTAATCAAATTTATATAGAAATTTATTTCTTTACTAAATGACAGTAAAACATTGCTGGGTTTTATATTAAATTAGAAAAAAACGGGTAAAATTTTACCCCTTTTACCTAACCGAGAGTAAGAAAGGTGCTAAAGGTAACAAAACTCTTTTTTGAAAGTAAAAATAGTAAAATAATAAAAGTTTTAAAGTAAGAAAAGAAAATAAAGTTAAAAAGGATTTAAGGAGAATAATTTTGATTAGATTTCAGAAATCCCCCTTCATAAGACAAAAAAATCCAAAAAAAAGAAAAGTTTCAATGAATGTAGAAAATAATCCTTTCAAACTCCCACCATAATTATCGGAGTGTCTTAATTCATTGCCCTCTTCATCTATCCAAGATTCAACGCGTACAAAATCGGCCACAAATGAGGGTATAGAACATTTCAAAACGGCTGCATTACCCTTAATCACATATTCCATTAAAATATCGGCACCATAATATTGATTAACAACTAAATAAAGAAAAAGTATCATAGAAATAAAAATTCACAAAATGTTTATATACAATAGGGAAAATGAACAAGGACTTTAAAGGAAATAAATTTTTATACACTTCCACTCCACACTCTTAAAGTCTAAAAATAAAGGTTTTACAAAAGAAAAAAGTCTAACCAAATTCTTCCGAGGGTAAATATTCGGTACCCTCACTAGCTAACCAGGCTTCAACCTTAACGAAATCGGCCACAAACGAGGGTATGGTACATTTTAAAACGGCCGTATTACCCTTGATAACATATTCCGAAACGACTTCAGCTTCATAATACTGATTAACCACTGGAAACATGTATGATGATTAATAAAGAAAAGCAAAAAACAAAAAAGAAATCATAAAAACAATTTAGGTCATAAATAGGTTTTAAAAGGGGGAGGGGCTGTAGAAAAGGATAATGATAATTTTTCTTTATGTTTTCATAACTATCAACTAAAATATATATAGAAATCATCACATATGTATACCCATTGTCTTTTGTTCATCTAATGTGGCATACAATTCACCACTTTCATCTTGCCACGATATAACTTGTACAAAATCGGCCACAAATGAGGGTATGGAACATTTTAATACCGCTGCATTGCCTCTTATAACATATTCATTATTTACTTCGGATTCATAAAATTGTTGAACAACTAAAGTGTACATTTAAAGAACACGGATACAGAAGGACATAAAATTATTTGTATATTCTTGTTAAAACTAAAAATAACACTTAAATCAATAGACAAAAAATTTAGGTTATTTAATAATGTTCCTAGGTAATTTCAAATACATCAATATGCCCAATTAAGGTCACACCAAGGGGGGAGGTATGAGAAGGTAGTTAAAGACAAACTAGACTATTGTGAAGAACTGCTTGCAAAGCCTACAAACTTAAATCTATTTAAAGACATCTATTTCGAGGAAAAGAAAACTTTTTTTATATAACAAATAATAGTTTTTCTAGTAGTAAAGTTGAGTATAACAGTTTTGTAACCTAAGAAAACTCTACGAATAAAGGTCCCCTGAAAACATATTTGAGTATAAAAGTTTTTTCTTTCTAGAAAATAACAGTTTTCTCTACAAAACTTTCGGTATAACAGTTTTCCCATAGAAAACATTTAATATAACAGTGTTTCTAGTAGTAAAGTTGAGTATAACACTTTTGTAACCTAAGAAAACTCTACGAATAAACGTTCTCTGGAATATATATTTGTGTATAACCGGTTTTTCTTTCTAGAGAATAACAGTTTTCTCTACACAAAATTTCGGTATAACAGTTTTCCCTTAGAAAACATTCAATATAACAGTTCTCCCCTAGAAAATATTCAATATAACAGTTTTTTCCTATAAAAAAATCGTTCAGTATAACAGTTTTCCCATAGAAAACATTAAATATAAAAAATGTTTTTTCTAGAAAAATCGTTCAGAATAACAGTTATCTCTACTCAAAACTTTCAGTATAACAGTTTTTCCACAGAACAGAAAACATTTAATATAACAGTGTTTATAGTAGTAAAGTTGAGTATAACAGTTTTGTAACCTAAGAAAACTCTACGAATAAACGTTCTCTGTTATACATATTTGAGTATAAAAGTTTTTTCTTTCTAGAGAATAACAGTTCAGTATAAAAGTTTTTCCCTAGAAAACATTCAATATAACAGTTTTCCCTTAGAAAACATTCAATATAACAGTTTTTTTCTAGAAAAATCGTTCAATAAAACAGTTTTCCCTTAGAAACCATTCAATATAATAGTTTTTTTTTATAAAATTGATTCAGTATAACAGTTTTTCCCTAGAAAACATTCAATATAACAGTTTTCCCCTAAAAAACATTCAATATAACAGTTTTTTTCTATAAAAAAAATCGTTCAGTATAACAGTTTTCCCATAGAAAACATTAAATATAAAAAATGTTTTTTTCTAGAAAAATCGTTCAGTATAACAGTTATCTCTACTCAAAACTTTCTGTATAACAGTTTTTCCATAGAACAGTTAACAGTTTTTACTAAATTTCAGTATAACAGCTTTTTTACTTAGAAAACTTTTAGTATAACCGTTTTTTTCCAAAAAGCTCTTTGTATCTTTGCTTTTCTTAGTAGAAAGTTTAGTATGACAGTTTTTCATCATAAAAACACTGCGTATAACAGCTATATTATAAAGAAACTTTAGTTATAACAAAATTCAAATCGTTTTAAAAGCTTTACCGTAGAAAGCTTTCTGTATAAATGTTTTTCTGTGGAAAGCTGTCAGCTTTTCTATATAAGTATTTCTATAGAAAGCTGTCAGTACAAAAGCATTTCTATAGAAAGCTTTCTGTATAAAAGCTTTCACATAAAATGTTTTTTTTTTTTATAAAAACATTTCTATACAAATCTTTTCCGAAGAAAACTTTCTGTATAAAGGCTTTTCTTTAGAAAGTAGTCAGTCAGTAGAAGATAAAGTTTTTCTTATAGAAAACTTTTCTATACAAATCTTTTCTGTAGAAAGCTTTCTGTATAAATGCTTTTTTCTGTAGAAAGCTTTCTGTATAAATGTTTTTCTGTAGAAAGCTATCAGTATAAAAGCCTTTCGATAGAAAGCTTTCTGTATAAAAGCTTTTACATAAAAAGAGTTTTCTATCAAAATATTACTATAATTTTTTTTCTTTAGAAAGCTTTCTGTATACAAGCTTTTCTGTAGAAAGGTTTCTTTATAAATGTTTTTCTGCAGAAAGCTGTCAGTAAAAAAGCTTTTCTATAGAAAGATTTTCTATAAAAAGCTTTTTGTAGAAAGCTGTCAGTATAAAAGCTTTTCGGTAGAAAGTTTTCTGTATAAAAGCTTTTATACAAAACGTTTTTAGTATAAAAGCTCTTCTCTAATATAAAAGCTTTTCTAGAAAAAACTTTTTCTGAAATCATTTTGTATAAAAGCTTCTATGAAAGTTTTCTATAGAAAAGATTTTTTTACAAAAAACTGTTATACTAAAAAAACTCTTAGGCAGCAACATCCCCATAACTTAAATCCCCTTTACTATTTGAATTACATGTTTCTTCAACATTCTCGCGTACTAATGCAACTCAATTTAATTAATTACTTTCCACATTTCATTGAATTTTCTTAAACAACAAAATTTTCTAAATATTTTTGCACACTTTAAAGCAGTCTTCTTCTTAAAAGCTTTAAAAGTTCAGTGATCTCCTTTAAAAACGAAGGAATCTTATTAATTATACAATTAAACTTACTTGGCAATTTACAATAACACATTTTAAGTGGAATAACATAAAACAACAACAAAAATATTCATAAATTCCATTGCGTGTTAAGTTTAAGCATTGTAATTACAAAGAATGAATAAAAATTGCAACTTCTGACTTTATCTTTAAAGAAAATTACCACTTTTGCTCTTAGAATTCTTTAGATTTTCCCATTATCATTAAGATTTAAAAAGTTTAAAGAAAATTTGCTTTAAAAAGGTGAGAAACTTTTGTAAGCTTAATGGAAAACAAGGCAAGAAATTATAATGTTAATGTAATGTGTAATTACACGAAAAAAAGAAATTGATTAACTTCCTAGAAAAAATGCAACTTTAGCATTAAAAAGAATTTTTTTTTCAAGGAAAACTGTTATACAGACAATGTTTTTTTGGAAAATTTAGTCATAAAGAAAATTGTTTGTAGAAAAAGTTTAATAAAGAAAACTTGAATATAGAAAACTTTTCTACGTAAAGTTCTTATACGTAACGCAAGGTATTTAAGAGCTTTATACAGCTTAATACAGAAAGCTTTCCATGAAATGCTTTACTACGTAAAGTTTTTAATACAGAAATCATCCTATGGAAGAGTATTTTTATTAGAAACTTTCTATGGAAAAGCTTTTATACAGTAAGCTTTATACATATATAAAAACTTTAATTCGCAATGCTTTCTATAGCAATGCTTTTCTACGTAAAGTTTTAATACAGAAATCAACCTATGAAAGAGCTTTTTTATAAAAAAAACTTTTTTGATAGATAAGCTTTAACACAGTAAACTTTCTATAGATAAGTTTCGTAATGTTTTCTATAGCAAAGCTTTTATGCAGCTACCTTTTTATAGAGAAGCTTTTATAGTTATCACACACCTTTATACAGAAAGCTTTCCTCGAAATGCTTTTCTACGTAAAGTTTTAATACAGAAATTACTCTATGGAAGAGTTTTATTATAAAACAACTTTCTATGGAAAAGCTTTAACACGCATTAAGCTTTTTATAGATAAGCTTTCACACAGTAAGTTTTCTATATAAAAAATTTAATACTTAATGCTTTTTATAGCAAAGCTTTTATATAGCAACTTTTCCATAGAGGAGCTTTAATAGTTATCTATAGAAAAGGATGCATGGAAGAGCTTTTTACATTTTTTTTGTGGTAAAGCTTTTATACCGAAAGATCTCTATGTAGACACTTTTACACTGAAAGCTTTCTATAGGAAAACTTTTGTACAGAAATCTTTCTATAGAAATGTTTTTGTACAGAAAGCTTTTCTATAAGTGTTTTACAGAAAATATTTTAAAAAAATCTTTTATACAGGAACTTTTTATAGAAATTTTTTTTCAGCAGAAAGGTTTCACAGAAAGGCTTTTATATAAATATCTTTCCATAGAAAAGCTTTCATACCAAAAGCTTTTAAAATCTATTTTCCGCTTTTACAGAACTTCTTAATAAAACTTTCTGTTTTAGAGTCAGAATATGTATTCAGATCAATGTATTCACAATCATAACCTACCGAAACCATAACAACTTTGAATCTAAATTGTGAGAATTTTCTCTTCAAAACTTCTTCATAAATAATAACAAAAATAAACAAACTAAATTATAAAAAAATATATAAAATTAAAGGAACATTTTTTCAAGAAATAAGGATTAGGATTTGTAAAGAAAAAAGCTCTAACATATAAACCCTCTTTATTTCTTTTTTTCAAATCTTTTAACTACTAAAAACTTCTTTTAAAAGCTCCACTTTAAAAGAAAAACAAACCATATTCTGTTCCCGGCATAAAATCTTCATTTTGATCGGTATGCCACGAGACCACACTAACAAAATCCGCAACAAACGAGGGTATTTCACATTTTAAAACGGCCGCATTACCGCGTATAACATAGGCTTTATTAACATCGGTGTCATAATATTGGGCAACCACTATATATTAAAAACAAGTTTAATATTTAGGTTAAAATATTTTCCACTAAATGTAATTAAATATTTTTATTACAATTTATGTAGAGATTTTAGAGCGAAAAAAACACTTCCCTGGAGTTGGAAATTAAACGAAAAACTTAAATTGTTTAATTAACTGAAAAAAAAGATAGAAGAAAATGGGATTTCAAAATAGACAACTAAGCAGCAGAGTTGTTTAAGGTGTCATTATTGCTGTAGTGTTTGTATGTATAGTATAAAGAGTTGAAAGAGTGTGATTGTCAAATTGTCGTTAGAAAGAAGAGAGTGTTATTGACATTTAGGCATATCACAGTTCGAGAAACGTTTTTAATTATATTTTAGATTTTTTGTATTTGAAGAAAGAGAGATAAAGAAAATTTTATGAAAATTTTAAAATGACAAAATGAAATTAAAAATGCAATAGAATTTAATTAAACATTTAATTGATTTAAAAATCTCCTACTTTCATCAAATTTATTAAATAAAATTTTCAAATTAGTTAAAGAAATATATTTACGAAATACATATAAATGCTTAAGATACGTCGAAAGCAAAATAATCCAGTAAATTTTATATATAGTCGAAAAATTACGAAATCTTTCATCATTTATATGAGTAAACTTCTTGATTAGTTACAGACAGATTGTTCAGATATCTTGATAGTTATCTCTCAGTTTAGTGAGTCAAAAAGAAACTTTTATAATTTTCCTAATATTGCCTGGTCTGCTGCCCAATCTATATTATTGCCTGTAAAAATATTGTATTTTCTATAGTCTTGCCTATAGTCTAGTCTATAGTCCAATATATAGTATAGTCTATAGTGTAATCTAAAGTCTAGTCTTAGACATAGTCTATAGTCTAGTCTACTCTATAGTCTAATCTATAGTCTAGTCAATAACCTATTTTATAATCTAGTCTATAGTCTATTCTATAGACAAGTCTTGTCTATAGTCTACTCTGTCATTGCCTTTAGAAATATTGTTTAATCTCTAGCCAATAGTCTAGTCAATTATCTTGTCTATAGTATAAAAAATAAACTATTCTATAGCCTAGTCTGTAGTTTAGTCTATAGTCTAGACTGTAGTCTGGTCTATAGTCTAGTCTATAGTATAGACTAAAGTCTAGTATAGTATATAGTCCAGTCCATAGTATAGGCTTCATTCTAGTTTAGTCTATAGCCAAGTCTACAGTCTATAGTCTAGTATGTAGTCTAGTCTGTAGTATATTATATAGTCTATGGTCTACTACATAATCTAGTCTATAGTTTAGTCTATGGTCTAGTCTATGGTCTAGTCTATAGTCTATTCTACAGTGTATTCTATAGTCTATTCTAAAGACTAGTCTGTACTCTAGTCTATATTCTGGTCTATAGTTTATTCTAGTTTAGTCTATAGTCAAGCCTATAGTCTAGTCTCTAGTGTAGTCTATAGTCTAGTCTATAGTATAAGGTGTAGTTTATAATCTAATCTATTCTATAGTCTTGTCTATAGTCTAATCTGAAGTCAAGTCTATCCTATAGTCTCATCTATAGCCTAGTATATAGTCTAAACTATAGTCTAATCTATGTCTGGTCTATATTCTAGTCAATAGTCTATTCTATAGACGAGTTTAGTCTATTGTCTAGTCTGTCATTGCCTCTAGAAATATTGTCTGTAGTCTAATCTCTAGTCAATAGCCTTGTCAATAATATTATCTATAGGATAGAGAATAGTTTATTCTATAGTTTTATCTATAGACGATTCTTGTATATAGTTAAGTCTATAGTCTAGTCTATAGCCTGGACTATTGTCTAGTCTATAGTTTAGTTTATAGTCTAGTCTATATTGTAGTCCATAGTCTGAAGTCTAGTCTATAGTCTGGTCCAAAGTCTACTTATAGTCTAGTCTATAGTATAGACTACAGTCTAGTTTAATATATAGTCTCGTCTATAGTATAGGCTTCATTCTAGTTTAGTCTATAGTCAAGTCTATAGTCTAGTCTATGGTCTATTCCATGGTCTATTCTATAGTCTAGTCTATAGTTTAGTCTATAGTCTATTCTGTAGTCTAGTATATAGTAGCCTGTAGCTTGTAGTCTAGTCTGTAGTCTATAGTCAAGTCAAGTCTGTGGTTTAGTCTGTAGTCAAGTCTATAGTTTAGTCTGTAGTATAGTCTATAGTCTTTGGTCTAGTTTATAATCTAATCTATTCTACAGTCTTGTCTATAGTCTATTCTGTATCTGGTCTATAAGCTAGTATATTAGTCATGTCTATAGTCGGGTCTATAGTATACTCTGGTCTATATTTTGATTTAAAGTCTAAGTCTAATCTAAATTCTAGTCAAAAATCAATAGTGTAGTCTGTCTGACCCAGGGTCTAGTATAAAATTGTTAAATAAACTGGTCTATAGTTTTGACAACAGTTTGGTTAATTGTCCGGCATACAGGTTGTAATCAGCTTTGTGATTTGATCTATAGTCTGCTAGTCAGGTCTATTAGATATTCTTAACGACTGCCTTGTATGAAGTTTGTGCCAATGCATAGTCTAAAGTCTGGTCTATAGGTTATTTGTAGTCTTGTGTTTAAAACGTTGAATAGTTTTATCTTTAGTCTGTTAAACGTCTGTTCTATGGTTGATAGTCTAAATTAGGTTCTTATATATAGTTTCATGTAATGTCTAGTCTAAAGTCTGACATATAGATTCTTTGTGGGCCTGTCTCTAGTCTTGTATATAATATGTAAATAGTGCGGTCTAAAGTCTGAATAATATATTATATAATTAGGTTAGTAGTCTGGTCTATAGTATAAACGATAGATTGGTAAATAGTTTGAGTCTGGTGTATAGTGTGAAAGATAGACTCTGGTAAATAGTTTGATCTGACCTCTGTTCTAGAGTTAATTGAAGTATAGTCTGGACTATAGTTTCGTCTGTTGGTTTGTTTATAATCCGGCCTGTGGTGTGGTCTGTAGTCTGGCCTATAATCTGTTGTATTAATTGGATCTATAGTCTGGTCTGTTGTGTGGTCTATAGTATGGCCTATAATCTGTTCTATTGATTGGATCTATAGTCTGGTCTTTATTCTAGCTTATATTTTTGTCTATAGGGTGGTCAGTAGTTTGGTTTATATTCTAGTCTATAGTCTGATGTATAGTCTGTTCTATAGCGCTATCCATAGTCTAATATAGAGTTTAACTATTGTCTGGTTTATAGTAGTCTGATCTTAATGATTTTATTTTTGAAGGGGCAGAAGATTTCATTTTGAAATGTCATCGGAGCGACCTTTAATTAGTTTTTCGAGGATTGTATAACAGTTATTGTTAAAATGTTATATTTAGTTTATAAAAAGCTGTTAAAGTGTTAATTTGTTTAATATATGTTTTTTAAAGATTATAAACATGTTAAAGTGTTTAATTTTTTTTATTATATATTAAGGGGTTAAAATTTTGGGTTGTATTTCTGAAAATCTGTGATATATACAGTTTTTTGTTGTAAAAATTAATTTCAATATAATAAATATTGAATTATGTTGGTGTTTGTATGTTTTTTTTAACAAACTGTTATAACTGTTATAATTAGGCGTTAAAGAAAATATATACATATAACCAAAACATATTAAATTTGGTTTTGAATATTATTATTATTTGACATTTATAATTGTCAAAATGGTGTTATTACACGCACACACATACACTTACATAAAAAAGTGTTTTTTAGTAGTGTTCGACCAAATATTTATATATATAGAGTATAGTGTTTTAAGTGTCAATTTTCTTGGATTCAAGAAAAATTGTTGTTTATTTATGTAGGCTAGTGTTAACAGGGATTAAAGGATTTTGCAATAAAACAATTTTAGAAAAATAAATACGAGTTAACAAAAACATTTGATTACAAGTGATTACTGCATTTTTTTTTTGCTTAATATAAATATGTGATTTGATTAAGTTTATCATTAGAACACACACCATATTCAGTGCCTGGAAAAAAGTTTTCTTCCTGATCTGTGTGCCACGATATAACACTAACAAAATCGGCCACAAATGAGGGTATATCACATTTTAAAATGGCCGAATTGCCGCGTATAACAAAAGCCTTATGAATATCCTCTTCATAATGTTGGGAAACAACTGGACATTTTTGTTTGTTTAAATTAATAGTAAAACAAATGGAATAAATAAAAAAATGGAATAAAAGAAAACAAAAAGTTAGAAAATGTTTAAAAACAAAATATTTTTTTTTTAAAGGAATGTTAAAGTTAAAATGGTGATGATGCTATTGTTGTTGAGAAGATGAGCTAAAAACTTAAGGAACAGTGTTGTAAGTGTTGGGTCATCTAACCTAATTGTTGCGTGCATTTAGTATAGAACAATAAACAAAATTTTAATCACACTACACAAATGTCAACAAATTGTAAAAGAGAGAGAGAGAAAGAGAGTGATTCTATCTCGCACCATATTCTGTTCCTGGATAGAAATTTTCCTCATTATCTGTATGCCAGGATACGACTTCAACAAAATCGGCCACAAATGAGGGTATTAAACACTTGATTACCGCTGAATTGCCGCGTATAACATGTTCTTTATTAACATCGGCTTCATAGTACTGGGCAACCACTAGGGGTGGGTGTTGTGGAAAACAAAACAAAATTAGGGAAAATAAGTTTAAAGTAAAACAAAAAGAATAGTTACATAACTCGCTCTAAATAACCAAATATGTATGACAGGGACAGATGAAATCTTTATATTTAACTTTTAGCTTAAGAAACGTAATGGAATTGAAACATTTTTAGTTAAAAACTCTTGAAATGGAAATATATTTCGTGTTTAAAACATAACATTTTATCTAATAGCTTTTCTAACCCAATAAATTTAACTTATAACTAGAGAAACGTAATGGAATTGAAACATTTTTATTTTAAAACGTTTGAAATTTAAATATATTTCCAGTTTAAAGCATAAAATTGTATATAATAGCTTTTCTAACTTTTTAAATCATAAAGAAACGAAATGGAATTGAAACATTTTTTTAACAACCTTGTGGAATTGAAACACATAATGGAATTGTGCAATAAAATGCTAATAAAACATTTAGTTAACCTTTTTAAAGTTATATTATACAAAGAAACGTAATGGAATTGAAACATTTTCACTTAAAAATGTTTGAAATTTGAATATATTTCGAGTTTAAAGCATAAAATTTTATTTAAAAGCTTTTCTAACTTTTTAAATCATAAAGAAACGAAATGGAATTGAAACATTTTTTAAACAACCTTGTGGAATTGAAACACGTAATGGAATTGTGAAATAAAATTGTGTTAAAACATTTAGTTAACCTTTTTAAAGTTATATTATACAAAGAAATGAAATGAAATTGAAACGATTGAAAATGGAAATGGAATAGAATAGAATTGAAATATTTTTTCATTTTAATTAAAGGAAAAGTAAATATGTAGTATAAAATGTTGTAAAACTAATCTCTAACTTCTCAGATATTTGAGAAACAATATAGAATTGAAACATTTTTGCCAGAAACGCCATAGAATTGAAACATTTCTCAATGAAATTATTGAGAAGCAAAACCTTTGGTATAAAAAATAAGAGAAACTAAATGGAATTGAAATATTGTTCAAAGAGACGTAATGGAATTGAAACATTTCTCATTCAAATAAAAGGAAAATATAACTGTAGCTATTTAGAGAGCAGAAAAACGAAATGAAATAAATCATTTGGTATTAAATGCTGCAAAACTCTAGCTCTCTAGCTGTTCAAAACAGCATAGAAACGACATGGAATTGAAACATTGTAGAATGAAACAATGTGGAATAGAAACATTTCGCAATTAAATCAAAGAAAAGTAAAATATATGGTATAAAAAGTTATAAAATTAATCTCTGGCTGTTTAAAGAGCAGAGAAACGAAATGGATTTGAAACAGTTTAGAAATGGAATAAAATTGAAACACTTTTCAGTTTAATTAAAGAAAAATAAATCATTTGAAATAAAATGTTGTAAAACTAATCTCTAGCTGTTTGGAGAACAATGATATGAAATGGAATTGAAACACTGTACAAAGAAACAGAATCGAATAGAATAATTCAAATTAAAGGAAAATAAACATTTGGTATAAAAAGTTGTAAAACTAATCTTCAACTGCTTCGAAAGCTAAGAAACGATATGGAATTGAAACATTTTATAAAGAAACTAAATGGAATTAAAACATTCCAAAGTTTTTGATATACAAAATTGTAAAACAAATCTCATACTGTTTTAAAAGCAGAGAAACGAAATGGAATTGCAACATTTTACAAAGAAACGAAGTGGAATTGAAACATTTCTCTATAAAATTAAAAGAAAAGTAAACATTTGGCATACACAAATGTAAAATAATCTCTAGCTGTTTTTGAAGCTAAGAAACCAAATGAAATTGAAACAATTTAAGAAGAACGAAATGGATTTGAAACATTTTACAAAGTGGAATCGAAACATTTCTCTATAAAATTTAAGGAAAAGAAAACATTTAATATACAAAATTGTAAAACTTATCCCTAGCTGTTTATGTAGCAGAGAAACTAAATTAAATTAAAACAATTTAAGAGCAACGAAATGAAATTGAAATATTTTATAAAAAACGATGTGGAATTGAAACATTTCTCTATAATATTAAAAGAAAATTAAACATTTGGTATACAAAATTGTAAAACTTATCCCTAGCTGTTTATGTAGAAGAGAAACTAAATGAAATTGAAACAATTTAGGAGCAACGAAATGG
>NC_060954.1:10614915-10617988 GCF_022045245.1 Lucilia cuprina
GATATTCGACAATCTGCTCTAGTACAGGGTAGACAATGTACTCTAGTAGAGAGTAGACAATCTACTCTAGTAGAGAGTAGATGATCTAGTCTCTAGTAGAGATTCGACAATCTGCCCTAGTAGAGGATAGACAATGTACTCTAGTAGAGAATAGACAATATACTCTAGTAGAGAGTAGACGATCTACTCAAGTATAGAGTAGACGATCTACTCTAGTAGAGATTAGACGATCCTCTGTAGTAGAGATTTTACGATCCTGTGTAGTAGAGAGAAGACATTCTAATCGAGCAGAAGAAGTCTCGGACAGACGGAATCTGTCTACTCTAGTAGAGAATGGACAATCTACTCTAGTAGAGCATGGACAAACTACTCTAGTACAGAGTAGACGATCTACGTTGGTTTTGAAAAGATGATCTATTCTGGTAAAGAGCAGATGATCTCCTCTAGTAGAGAGTAGACGATCTACTCTAGAAGAGAGTAAATGATCTTTTTTATTAGACATTAGAAGATCTACTTAAGTACAGAGTTTTACTTTGGTGTTGAGTAGATGATATATTCTGGTGGATGATCTCTCAGGTAGAGGAAAGGCGATCATCAATTGTCTCGATCTTGTCTTTTACATCAACTCTACTCTCAATAGAAAGTTATCATCATTTTCTTTCCAGACAGAGAGTAGACTAGTTCCAAACTTCTTAAGAGATCATGTCGAACTCATTCTTTAAGTAGAAGACGAAGTAGACGATCTTCTCGTTAAGATCTATTTCCCTTTAGCGGACACAACTTACTCTTTCTCGTTTTCTTTCCAAAAATAAATTATAAATCTATAAACCAGACATTGACAACTTACCGGCTCTAACATGAACATCACGCGATATAATCGAACCAAATTGATTGCGAGCCAAACAGGCATAAACTTGAGCATGAACTTCTTGACGATAATCTTCGGCACGGAAAGGAGGGAAAACTAATTTGCCATCCGAGGAAATCTGACGCAAACCGGGAACATCACCAACGGCAGTGCCATCGCTACGAATCCAAATAATTTCAGGCATAGGATTACCGCTAGCTTTGCATTCAATTTCGGCACCAGTAGAGTTAGAGAAGTCAATGCGATTGGTGGGTTCCTTAAGGAAGACAGGTCCTTTTTGGTCGGCATCGGGGGGATTGGCAGCTAAAGCTGCTACAGAAGCTAGATAAAGATAAAACGGAAAATTTTTAATAAATCTTTTGATGTTTTTTTTATATTATATTCAAACAAAAACGGATGTTACTCTGAAATACTGACAAACAAAATTGTGTTTCATTTTGACAAATCATTGAAACAAAGGAATATTATCAAGTTTATGTACATATATATTTTTATAACTGAAATATCATCATTGGTTTTTATAGTTTATCATGCTTTTTCAAAACATACGGAGACAATAAGTTTTTATATATTTTTATTTATGGTTTATTTCATTTATTCTCTCAATTTTCATGCAAAAATCCTCTGCACTGTCAATACCATAACAAACACCCTATTTAGACTTCAAACTACACCAGTCCATTCCAAACCATGCCATCGCATCATATAGACATTTGCCATTATATGTCTAGTATGACTTACCATGGATCAGTGACTTTAAATGCATTTGTCATACATTTTTATTCCTTTGTTTATGTTGTTTTGTTTCCTTTACCTTCTATATTTGTCAAAAAAAAGACAAAGAGTTTTGTTTTTGTCATTGTTGTTGTTGCTGAATAATTCAAATAACTCCCACTGCCTGGCACCGTTTGGTTTCGGTTATTGAAACTAAACATATAAACATCTCCTGCGCTTTTGAAAAACTCCCTGTTTTAGTAGAAAATGGGAGGAATGAATGGTGGTAACATTGGAATAACAACTACAACAACTATATAGTTTTAATGCACATAAACAATGACGAAAAGGTGTCGATGACACTTAATAGTGTCTTTTTTCTCTATATATTTACACCAAATCATAGGGGAAACCCCTACAGAAGGCAAGAATAGTTACTTGTCTGTAATGGATCTACTTTAGGAAAAACGATCTACACTTTAGTGAGACGGTGTAAACGCGATATACCAGAGAGTAGGTGATCTTGTATCTACTCTAATCTAATATAAATCTCCTTTACATAAGCATCTTATCACTCCAGGAGAAAGAACACCATCCACTATAGAAAAAAGTAAAATATGTTGCATTGAAAGATATACTCTCACTGAACTTTAAAGGTGAGATTTACTTTGGAAGAAGAGAGCAAAAGTTTTGTTTTAGAAAAGAGAAGCATATTTGCTTCTTCTTTAGAATGGAGTAGACGATCTAACCTAATAAAGAGCAGACGATGTGTTATAGTAGAAAACAGACAAACTACTCTAGGAAGTAGTAGTCGAGCCAAAATAGGAGATAGTTGACGATCCTCTATAGGAGAATGTATAAGATCTTCTCTATTAGAAAGTCTAATTTTACAGAGATACACTGTAGTACAAAGAAGGCGATCTACTCTAGAAGAGACTAGACGATCTTCTTTAGTATAGAGTATACGATCTTCTCCAATAGAGAGTATGCCAGAAATACTCTAATAGAGAATCTAGAAGATCTACATTAGTAGAGAGTAGTCGATCTACCTTAGCAGAGAGTAGACGATCTCTAGTAGAGTGTAGATGATCTACTCTAAGATTATCTACTATAATAGAGAGTAGACGATCTACTTTAGTAGAGAGTAGACGATCTACTCTAGTAGAGAGTAGACGATCTACTCTAGTAGAGAGTAGACGATCTACTCTAGTAGAGAGTAGACGATCTACTCTAGTAGAGAGTAGACGATCTACTCTAGTAGAGACTAGACGATCTACTCTAGTAGATAGTAGATGATCTACTCTAGTAGAGAGTAGACAATCTACTCTAGTAGAGAGTAGACGATCTACTCTAGTAAAGAGTAGACGATTTTATCTAGTAAAGATGTAACGTGCAGTTACAAATCACAAACCTATACCTCTATATTTATTTTTCTTTATTAATACTCTTTATACTAACTGCACTAATTAATATTTTCAGTAGTAATTATAT
>NC_060954.1:10618088-10636440 GCF_022045245.1 Lucilia cuprina
AAGATACTAGGCAGCTCTGTGGTATATCAAACGTCAAAGGAAGCAGACCTTTGAAGAACCTGGACAGACTAGGCATACCCCGGATGGAAACAAAAACTGCATCACAAAGAGTAGACGATCTACTCTAGTAGAGAGTAGGTGGTCTACTTTAGTGGAGAGTAGACGATCTACTTTAGTGGAGAGTAGACGATCTATCTAGTTGAGAGTAGACGATCTACTCTAGTAGACAGTAGACAATCAACTATAGTTGAAATTAGACAATCTACTCTAGTAGAGAGTAAACAATCTACTCTAGAAGAAAGTAGATGATCTACTCTAGAAGAGAGTAGACAAGTAGATTTTGTAGAGAGTAGACGATCTACTCTAGTAAAAAGTAGACTATCTACTCTAGTAGAAAGTGGACGATCGATCTAGTAGAGAGTAAACAATCTACTCTAGTAAATGGTAGACGATCTACTCTAGTAGAAAGTAGACGATCTACTTTAGTAGAAAGTAGACGATCGCTCTAGTAGAGAGTAAACAGTCTTCTCTAGTATAGGGTATACAATCTACTTCAGTAGGGAGTAGACGATCTACTTTAGTAGAGAGTGGACAATCGACTTTAATAGAGAGTAGACGATCTACTTAAGTAGAGAGTAGACGATCTACTTGAATAGAGAGTAGACGATCTACTTTAGTAGAAAGAAGATGATCTAATCTAGTAGAGAATAGACGATTTCTTTAGGAGAGTATAAACTCTCTCTTCTAGTAAGCAGTAAAATATTTAGTAGAGAGTAGGCTAAGTTCTCTACTCTAAGAGAGATTATAAGATTTACTTTGTTCTGGAAAAGAGTTTACGATCTTTACTACTTTAAAAGAGAATAAACGATATATTAAAATCGATCTAAGAGGAGTCAATCTCATATTACAAATGTATCCTTTTAACCACCATAACCCACATTTTCCTGGTGTAGTTTATATTCATAAACAGTATTTTTGTCAGTTCTCATTACATTTGTCCTTCTATTTTTCTTTCTTAACTTTTTTTATCATTTTAACGCATCGTTTCATACATGTTTCTCAACACTTTCCCTTTGAAAGCACTGCACTTCTGCCACGACTCGCAAACAACTCCGATTCTTTTTTCCCCCCGCTCTAAAGAAGTGATGTCACCTACAGCAAGGAGCTGTGTTTTTTTATTTTCTTGTGCTGAGATTTTATTTCTTCTTTATGAATAACACATATGCAGCATGTGACTTCAGGCTAAATATTCGTGGAAAGTTGGAGGGGGGAAAAAGAAACAATAACGCAGCAAAGAAAGCAATAGTGGATGTTGTCGTCAGGGATTTAGCAAAGGAAAGAGTAAGGTGATAATATTATGACACTTCTCTAAGTTATAAGAAAAGTATTAATACTATACGAGAGAGAAGAGAGTTTTAATATTCTGATGACGTTATTTAAATGTTTAAGTTAGTTTCAAGGCAAACGTTATTAATTGATTTAAGGCTGTGAAAAGGGAGGGATGGGGGAAGATATTTATAAAGGCTATAATTGTCCTGGACGAGAGAAAACTTTCTACACAACTTTCGTGTTAAAACCATCTAATTTACTCTGTAAGAGTTTAGACCATATATTATAATATATAGGACGTTTAGAAAACTTTGGGAGATAGTAATAAACGATGTACTTTATCTGATCCTACCCTACTCTGAAATGAAATAGAGGAAGTACTGATAAAGAAGAGAATCTACTGTACTCTAAGAGAGACTAGACATTCTACTTTACTTTAGTAAAATTGGGTAAATGATTAAAGAGATTAGAAGACTCTAGAATAGAATAGAAGATGTACTCTGAGAAAGAAGAGGATCTTATCTACTAGAGTAGGGAATGTACTCTGAGAGAGAGTAGCGCAACAAATCTGATATAGTAGAGTATCTACTCTACTCTAATAGAGAATAGAGATTATATTTGTCTTTTAGAGATTTGAGAAGATTATAAGAGGGATTAGAAGGTCTAATATACTCTACGAAAGTAGAAGATCTTTTCTATTGTGTGAGGGAATAGCTGATCGATCTTCTTTACTCGTAGAAAGTAGAGGACTTGACTTACTCTAAGAGAATAGAGAATCTACTTTACTCTTGCCGAATTGAGTATCTAATCTAATCTTAGAGGATCTCTTCTCTTGTTAGAGATTATTAGATCAATCATCCCCATTATCAGGGACAGTAGAGGGCATACTCTGCTTTAGAGATTAGAGAATCTAGCATTGAATAATCAGGAATTACCTCTGCTTTGGAAGAGAATAGAGAATCGATCTACTCAAAGAGAGAATAGATAATCTACATCACTTCAAGATTGTTGAGTAGATGTTCATAAAAAGATTAGAAGATCGATCCAGTATCTACGAAAATAGAAGATCTTCACTACTCCAAAAAAAAATTATCCATTTTTAGAGAATAGAGGAACTGCTCCGCGAGAAATGAGCATTTAATCTGATAAATTAGAGAATATACTCTAACAGAGATTCTCTGTCAGAGAATATAGAATATACATTACTTAGAGAGAATTGAGTAAATGATCAGAGAGATCTTATGTACTCTACGAAAAGATCTTCTTTACTCTTAGAGAGTAGAGAATATACACAACTATGTGGGAGAGTAAAGAATACACTTAACTCCTACAAAGTAGAAAATCTACTCTACTGTTGCAAAATAAAGTAAAAGCAGTTGATTAACTAGAATTTAATAGAAAAGCAGTTATTGCCTCTACTTGGGAGAGTATAGAGAATCAATAGATCCTCTACTCTATTTAGAGACATAGCTAAGCATTTTAAAATTGATGCATAATTAATCAGTTTTGGATCATATATAACGTTGAAAAAAGGCTTAAAAGCATATAGATCATTTAGGTGATCTACTCTATTCTGAAAGAGAGTATACGATCAATTTTGTTGCATACTCTATTAAGGGACAAAGCTAAACATGCTTACATTGAGACATAATCAATCAGTTGTAGATCATATATAACATTGTAGGTTTAAAAGCATATAGATCATTTAGGTGATCTACTCTATTCTGAAAGAGAGTATAAGATCAATTTTGTCGTATATTCTATTTAGGGTCAAAGTTAATCATGCTAAAATTGGGACATAATCAATCAGTTGTGGATTATATAATTAAAGGTTTAAAAGTTATTTTAGTTATCTACTCTATTCTAGAAGAGGGCATACGATCAATTTTAGCATATACTCTATTAAGGGACAAAGCTAAACATGCTAAAATTGAGACATTATCAATCGGTTGTGGATCATATAAAACATTGAAGGTTTAAAATCATGTAGATCATTTTGGTGATCTACTCTATTCTCAAATAGAGTATACGATGAGAGAGAGATTAAATGATCTACACTAAGCTATTCTATTCTAGAATATAGTAAAGCCTAGTAAGAGTTGAGGCATTGACGATTAATTGAACAGCATGATCATTATAGTTGATCATAAGCCCACTTAGGGCATATTTCTGGTCTAACTTCAGCGATCTTAGCGATCTTTTGAATTTTATTTATTTTGCTTTTATTTCAAGTTGTGGTTACCATTTTAAATGTGTTTTCAAAAAAGGGAGCAAATTTAGTTTTTTGTCAATTCTGTTGGTATTTTTTTTTTTTGTTTGTTTTTGTTCGTCTCGCTGTCTGTGTTAAACACAAGATCAAATCTACAATTCAATGGTTGGGTTGTTCAGAAAAACCAGAAACTTTACTTGCTGCTGTGTAAAAATCACTAGAAGAAGAATTTTTTTTTTTGCAAATAAATTTTAAATTTGCAGCTGTTAAACATCTGCTTTTGCAGCCGATGAAGTACATTTTTGTGGAGTAGCAAAAAATGTACTCTTTAAAAAAACAGGGAAGTGTGGGGGAAAATACTGTAAATATTCCTTAGAAAAGCAACCGAACAATTGGAGAAATATTGATTTTCTATATGTTGAAAATACTTTAAAAACGGGTTTAATTTCTTTATTTTCCCATAATTGAAGGATGTTTTGATTACTACTTTCCTGTAACAGATTTGACCTTTGTCCCTTTAAAAAGAATCTTAATCTTTGTTGCGGTTTTTTAAAGTTATTTTAATGTTTTCTCCTTCTTTTTTAGTTTTATTCGTTTTATGTTTTATTTTAAAAACTCTTTTCAATGGGTTTAAGTTGAGCTTTTTTTGTGGTATAATTAAGTGGCAGGTGTATTTTTTTATAAAGTGTTGTTGTCTTGTTATTATGAATGAATTCCAGGTAGATAAAGGTTTAAGATTGAATTTTGTTTTTTTCTCACATTTTTTTCATTAGTAATAAAATTGTTGTATTTTAGTTGTTTTAACGATTTTTTTTAATGTTTCTTAAACAAAAATTTCAAACTATGGCAACTTTTTTACTTCCCCGCTAAAGGAATTTTTGCGTATTTCTTTGGGAATTTAAGAGATTTTAAGATTTTCTAATAAAATTTTAAACTTTTTTAAATTAAAGAATTCTTTTCAATATTTGCTAAAAATTTTGAGTTAAAACCAGTTTTTTATTTCCCCGTTAAGGGAACTTTTAAAATTTTCTTTAGGAATCAACATAATTTATTAGTTTTTAACAAAATTTTCCTTTTCTTGCATAAAATTAAAAGAGATTTTTTGATAATTGTTACAATTTGTTAAAAATAACCAGTTTTTCTTTCCCCGCTAAGGGAATTTCTAAAAATTCATTGGGAGTCAATGAAATTTTTTAGTTTATAAAAAGAATTTAAAATTTTTCTATAAAATTAAAGAAGATTTTTCTATATTTATTACAATTTATTAGATTTAACACGTTTTACACTTCCCCGCCAAGGGAATTTTTATAATTTTCTTTGGGATTTCTTTAAGTTGTTTAGTTTATAACAAAATTTTCAGAATTTTTTATAAAATTTAAGCATATCTTCCATTTTTTATTGGAAATTGTTAGTTATAACCCGTTTTCTATTTCCCCGCCAAGGGTATTTTTAAAATTTTGTTTGGGAATTTTTTACTTTATCACAAAATTTTTTACAATTTTCTATAAAATTAAAAGAAACCCTACAAAATGTGTTAAAAATTTTCACAAATAAACTGCTTTTAACTTCCCCGTTAAGGGAATTTTTAAATTTTGGTTTAGGATTTATTTATTTTTTTTAATTTATAACAAAATTTTGATATTTTTCTTTAAAATTAAAAGAGAATTCAATATTTGTTGAAATTTTTAAGTTAAAATCTATTTTTCATTTCCCCGCCAAGGAATTTTTGAAAATTTCTTTGGGAATTTTATAAAAAATTTTTACCTTATAACAAATTTTTTTACAATTTTCTATAAAATTAAATAAAAACTTACAAAATTTGTTAAAAATTTTCACAAATAAACTGTTTTTAACTTCCCCGTTAAGGGAATTTTTAAATTTTATTTTAAGAATTCTGAATTTGTTGTGATTTTTTATTAAATTAGTTGCATGTTTTCATTTTTATCATAAAGTGAAGTTAATTTTAAAGAAAATTATAGGGTTTTAACCTCTATTTCATTTCCCCGTAGAAGAAATTTTAAAAATTTCTTTTGGGAATTGAGAAAATTTTTGTGTTTAATAAGAAAAATAATAAAATCCTATTGATTTCATATGTTTTGATTCAATTTCGTTTACCACCCTTTCATTAGTTTCCCTACAAATTACTCAACACTGTACAATGTATTCAATTACCGACAGTCATCAACAACAACAACAGCAAAAAGCTAATAATTATTAAAACTGACATCATTTATTATTCCCCCCTTCAACTTCTACTGGGTGGTTTTATTTGTTTAAATTTAAATAAACAAAACAATAGTAATTGTAAAAATATTATTTAACATTTTTATGTTTTGTCATAGTTTTCTTTGTAGTCTTTCTTATTTTTTTAAATTAAAACTAATTGTTAGTTTCATATATAGAATGAAGCCTTTCAATCAAATGTTCTACCATCATTATTAAAACAATGATTACAAAAATAAATGATTCTTGTAATACAAATTAATTATTAAATAATTATAAGTTTAAATTATCTTGTATTTACACATTTGTTCAACGGAAATGTTTTAAATAGTTTTGCTATTGCATTACAAAAACAAGTGTTTAATAATAAAAACAACATTATAAGTTTTTACTAAATATGGCAAATATGTCATTGTAAGTGAGTGTTTTGCAATTTTAGAAAGGGATAACTTTTGGTATCTTAAGTCAAGACACTTTTTCTAGACGGAAAACGTGTCTTTAACAAGACACTTTTTCCAGACGGAAAAGGTCTGTTTAACACGACACTTTTTTTAGACAGAAAAAGGTCTCTTTAACAAGACACTCTTTTCAGACGGAAAAGGTCTGTTTAACAAGAAACTTTTTCCAGACGGAAAAAGTCTCTTTAACAAGACACTTTTTCTAGACGGAAAAAGTCTCTTTAACAAGACACTTTTTCTAGACGGAAAAAGTCTCTTTAACAAGACACTTTTTCTAGACGGAAAAAGTCTCTTTAACAAGACACTTTTTCTAGACGGAAAAAGTCTCTTTAACAAGACACTTTTTCTAGACATAAAATATCTCGATCAAGACACTTTCATCAGGTCACTTTTTCTATACAAAAATGTCTCTAGATGCGCTTTAAAATCGTTTTAATTTATTTGTAATTAGAATTGAAACCGTTTCAATTCAGCTGCTTAATTGCTTATACACATATTTATTTTTGAACAACATGTGCAAATTGTGAATTAAGTCATAATTGTTGTTATATTTTTTCTATTATTGTATTGTTAAGTATTTAATATTCTACATGAATTGAATTGGAACAGTCAATTATCTAGATGCGAATACATGAGAGAAGGCCGGTCTTTGATCTAGTTTGAGTTTGAGTTTTTTGAAAAATAATTTTTAATTAATTTCAAACATAAAATGACAGAGTATGTTTTTTTCATATTAAATTCTTAATGCGGGAATAATTTCTATGGTTGGAATTTTTGTTGAAATTTAATTGTTGACACTAGAGAATTTTATCAGTTTTATTTTCTTTTGTAAATATAAATAAAACTTTTTTTAAGTAGTAATTTTTAAGTAAAAAAAAAACAGTAGTAGATTATTGTAACAGTTAAATGCGCACCATTTTAGACTGACTAATCACCCGAAACGGGACTTTTAAAGTAATTTTAAATGACATAATTTTTATTTATTTTATTTTACTGTTTTTTTAGATAAATATAATTTATAAATAATTTTATATGTTTAATATAATTAATGAATTATTTGCAATTTGTTTAAAGTAAATTAAAAGTACTTGTCAAATACAAAACATTATATTTATCATTATTTTTGTTTAAAGAAAAAGCTAAACAATGTAGCTCTTTGTTCCATGATTAATAGGTAAATAGCTTTCTGGTTATCAAGACTAACTGAAGCCAACTTCAAGACGTAATCTACAAATCTTACATGGCGCCATTTTTAAACCGAAAAAAATTCTACATTAAAAAAGTGTTTTAAATTGACAAACTTTTTTTAAAAGAATACCCTTTTTCGTCTAGAAAAAGTGTCTTGTTAAAGAGACTTTTTCCGTCTAGAAAAAGGTTCTTGTTAAAGAGACTTTTTCCGTCTAGAAAAAGGTTCTTGTTAAAGAGACTTTTTCCGTCTAGAAAAAGTGTCTTGTTAAAGAGACTTTTTCCGTCTAGAAAAAGTGTCTTGTTAAAGAGACTTTTTCCGTCTAGAAAATGTCTTGTTAAAGAGACTTTTTCCGTCTAGAAAAAGTGTCTTGTTAAAGAGACTTTTTCCGTCTAGAAAAAGTGTCTTGTTAAAGAGACTTTTTCCGTCTAGAAAAAGTGTCTTATTAAAGAGACTTTTTCCGTCTAGAAAAAGTGTCTTATTAAAGAGACTTTTTCTTTTTCCGTCTAGAAAAAGTGTCTTGTTAAAGAGACTTTTTCCGTCTAGAAAAAGTGTCTTGTTAAAGAGACTTTTTCCGTCTAGAAAAAGTGTCTTATTAAAGAGACTTTTTCCGTCTAGAAAAAGTGTCTTGTTAAAGAGACTTTTTCCGTCTAGAAAAAGTGTCTTGTTAAAGAGACTTTTTCCGTCTAGAAAAAGTGTCTTGTTAAAGAGACTTTTTCCGTCTAGAAAAAAGTGTCTTGTTAAAGAGACTTTTTCCGTCTAGAAAAAGTGTCTTGTTAAAAGAGACTTTTTCCGTCTAGAAAAAGTGTCTTGTTAAAGAGACTTTTTCCGTCTAGAAAAAGTGTCTTGTTAAAGAGACTTTTTCCGTCTAGAAAAAGTGTCTTGTTAAAGAGACTTTTTCCCGTCTAGAAAAAGTGTCTTGTTTAAAGAGACTTTTTCCGTCTAGAAAAAGTGTCTTGTTTAAAGAGACTTTTTCCGTCTAGAAAAAGTGTCTTGTTAAAGAGACTTTTTCCGTCTAGAAAAAGTGTCTTGTTAAAAGAGACTTTTTCCGTCTAGAAAAAAGTGTCTTGTTAAAGAGACTTTTTCCGTCTAGAAAAAGTGTCTTGTTTAAAGAGACTTTTTCCGTCTAGAAAAGTGTCTTGTTAAAGAGACTTTTTCCGTCTAGAAAAAGTGTCTTGTTAAAGAGACTTTTTCGTCTAGAAAAAAGTGTCTTGTTAAAGAGACTTTTCCGTCACGTCTAGAAAAAGTGTCTTGTTAAAGAGACTTTTTCCGTCTAGAAAAAGTGTCTTGTTAAAGAGACTTTTTCCGTCTAGAAAAAGTGTCTTGTTAAAGAGACTTTTTCCGTCTAGAAAAAGTGTCTTGTTAAAGAGACTTTTTCCGTCTAGAAAAAGTGTCTTGTTAAAGAGACTTTTTCCGTCTAGAAAAAGTGTCTTGATAAAGAGACTTTTTCTGTCTAAAAAAAGTGTCTTGATAAAGAGACTTTTTCTGTCTAGAAAAAGTGTCTTGTTAAAGAGACTTTTTCCGTCTAGAAAAAGTGTCTTGTTAAAGAGACTTTTTCCGTCTAGAAAAAGTGTCTTGTTAAAGAGACTTTTTCCGTCTAGAAAAAGTGTCTTGTTAAAGAGACTTTTTCTGTCTAGAAAAAGTGTCTTGTTAAAGAGACTTTTTCCGTCTAGAAAAAGTGTCTTGTTAAAGAGACTTTTTCCGTCTAGAAAAAGTGTCTTGTTAAAGAGACTTTTTCCGTCTAGAAAAAGTGTCTTGTTAAAGAGACTTTTTCCGTCTAGAAAAAAGTGTCTTGTTTAAAGAGACTTTTTCCGTCTAGAAAAAGTGTCTTGTTAAAGAGACTTTTTCCGTCTAGAAAAAGTGTCTTGTTAAAGAGACTTTTTCCGTCTAGAAAAAGTGTCTTGTTAAAGAGACTTTTTCCGTCTAGAAAAAGTGTCTTGTTAAAGAGACTTTTTCCGTCTAGAAAAAGTGTCTTGTTAAAGAGACTTTTTCCGTCTAGAAAAAGTGTCTTGTTAAAGAGACTTTTTCCGTCTAGAAAAAGTGTCTTGTTAAAGAGACTTTTTCCGTCTAGAAAAAGTGTCTTGTTAAAGAGACTTTTTCCGTCTAGAAAAAGTGTCTTGTTAAAGAGACTTTTTCCGTCTAGAAAAAGTGTCTTGTTAAAGAGACTTTTTCCGTCTAGGAAAAAGTGTCTTGTTAAAGAGACTTTTTCCGTCTAGAAAAAGTGTCTTGTTAAAGAGACTTTTTCCGTCTAGAAAATGTGTCTTGTTAAAGAGACTTTTTCCGTCTAGAAAAAGTGTCTTGTTAAAGAGACTTTTTCCGTCTAGAAAAAGTGTCTTGTTAAAGAGACTTTTTCCGTCTAGAAAAAGTGTCTTGTTTAAAGAGACTTTTTCCGTCTAGAAAAAGTGTCTTGTTAAAGAGACTTTTTCCGTCTCTAGAAAAAGTGTCTTGTTTAAAGAGACTTTTTCCGTCTCTAGAAAAAGTGTCTTGTTAAAGAGACTTTTTCCGTCTAGAAAAAGTGTCTTGTTAAAGAGACTTTTTCGTCTAGAAAAAGTGTCTTGTTAAAGAGACTTTTCCGTCTAGAAAAAGTGTCTTGTTAAAGAGACTTTTTCCGTCTAGAAAAAGTGTCTTGTTAAAGAGACTTTTTCCGTCTAGAAAAAGTGTCTTGTTAAAGAGACTTTTTCCGTCTAGAAAAAGTGTCTTGTTAAAGAGACTTTTTCCGTCTAGAAAAAGTGTCTTGTTAAAGAGACTTTTTCCGTCTAGAAAAAGTGTCTTGTTAAAGAGACTTTTTTCCGTCTAGAAAAAGTGTCTTGTTAAGAGACTTTTTCCGTCTAGAAAAAGTGTCTTGTTAAAGAGACTTTTTCCGTCTAGAAAAAGTGTCTTGTTAAAGAGACTTTTTCCGTCTAGAAAAAGTGTCTTGTTAAAGAGACTTTTTCCGTCTAGAAAAAGTGTCTTGTTAAAGAGACTTTTTCCGTCTAGAAAAAGTGTCTTGTTAAAGAGACTTTTTCCGTCTAGAAAAGTGTCTTGTTAAAGAGACTTTTTCCGTCTAGAAAAAGTGTCTTGTTAAAGAGACTTTTTCCGTCTAGAAAAAGTGTCTTGTTAAAGAGACTTTTTCCGTCTAGAAAAAGTGTCTTGTTAAAGAGACTTTTTCCGTCTAGAAAAAGTGTCTTGTTAAAGAGACTTTTTCCGTCTAGAAAAAGTGTCTTGTTAAAGAGACTTTTTCCGTCTAGAAAAAGTGTCTTGTTAAAGAGACTTTTTCCGTCTAGAAAAAGTGTCTTGTTAAAGAGACTTTTTCCGTCTAGAAAAAGTGTCTTGTTAAAGAGACTTTTTCCGTCTAGAAAAAGTGTCTTGTTAAAGAGACTTTTTCCGTCTAGAAAAAGTGTCTTGTTAAAGAGACTTTTTCCGTCTAGAAAAAGTGTCTTGTTAAAGAGACTTTTTCCGTCTAGAAAAAGTGTCTTGTTAAAGAGACTTTTTCCGTCTAGAAAAAGTGTCTTGTTAAAGAGACTTTTTCCGTCTAGAAAAAGTGTCTTGTTAAAGAGACTTTTTCCGTCTAGAAAAAGTGTCTTGTTAAAGAGACTTTTTCCGTCTAGAAAAAGTGTCTTGTTAAAGAGACTTTTTCCGTCTAGAAAAAGTGTCTTGTTAAAGAGACTTTTTCCGTCTAGAAAAAGTGTCTTGTTAAAGAGACTTTTTCCGTCTAGAAAAAGTGTATTGTTAAAGAGACTTTTTCCGTCTAGAAAAAGTGTCTTGTTAAAGAGATTTTTCCGTCTAGAAAAAGTGTCTTGTTAAAGAGACTTTTTCCGTCTAGAAAAAGTGTCTTGTTAAAGAGACTTTTTCGTCTAGAAAAAGTGTCTTGTTAAAGAGACTTTTTCCGTCTAGAAAAAGTGTCTTGTTAAAGAGACTTTTTCCGTCTAGAAAAAGTGTCTTGTTAAAGAGACTTTTTCCGTCTAGAAAAAGTGTCTTGTTAAAGAGACTTTTTCCGTCTAGAAAAAGTGTCGTGTTTGTTAAAGAGACTTTTTCCGTCTAGAAAAAGTGTCTTGTTAAAGAGACTTTTTCTGTCTAGAAAAAGTGTCTTGTTAAAGAGACTTTTTCCGTCTAGAAAAAGTGTCTTGTTAAAGAGACTTTTTCTGTCTAGAAAAAGTGTCTTGTTAAAGAGACTTTTTCTGTCTAGAAAAAGTGTCTTGTTAAAGAGACTTTTTCTGTCTAGAAAAAGTGTCTTGTTAAAGAGACTTTTTCTGTCTAGAAAAAGTGTCTTGTTAAAGAGACTTTTTCTGTCTAGAAAAAGTGTCTTGTTAAAGAGACTTTTTCTGTCTAGAAAAAGTGTCTTGTTAAAGAGACTTTTTCTGTCTAGAAAAAGTGTCTTGTTAAAGAGACTTTTTCTGTCTAGAAAAAGTGTCTTGTTAAAGAGACTTTTTCAGTCTAGAAAAAATGTTTTGTTAAAGAGACTTTTTCCGTCTAGAAAAAGTGTCTTGTTAAAGAGACTTTTTCCGTCTAGAAAAAGTGTTTTGTTAAAGAGATTTTTTCCGTCTAGAAAAAGTGTCTTGTTAAAGAGACTTTTTCTGTCTAGAAAAAGTGTTAAAGACACTAGAAAAATTGTCTTATTAAAGACACCTGATAAAGTGTCTTCTTGGATTCACTTTTTCGTCTAGAAAAAGTATCTTCTAGATCAAGAGACAAAAATCAATGAGACAAATAAATAAATTTTTACATTCGTTTAAGTTTGATCACACTTTTTACAATTAATTGAACATAATTTTATTTGCCGGACTCAAGACACTACGCACGATTCTTTACTTCAATCAAATGTTGTTGTTTTTTCTTTTAGTTTAAAGAATGCATAACTTTTAAGTTGAATGAGTGAATGAGTAGAAATTTATATGAATATTATTTTCAATTTATTTAAATTAATATAAATGAAATCATAACTTAGTGTTGTTGCCAGTAGTTTTATTTATTCAAAAACATATTTATGAGATTTTATTTGAAAAAACTACTTTCAGTTTGTGAGAAGATTTGTTATAAAAAAATTTGTTTATATATGTAAATTGGGTGATAAGGTCACAAACTAAAATGAATAAATTTTTTGCATTACAAATTGTTAAAAATAATAATAAATAAATAAATGATTATTTATAATAATGTTTATTATTTATTTAATGAGAAATGATCTTATCTGGGAAATGATTGAAGAAGAGCTGTCTAAGTGTTAAGAAAGCAAATGATTGCAACTTTTTTTGCAATGTTGGCAATTTTCACAAATTATAATTAATTGAAAGATTTTGTTGCAATTTATAATTTTCCAAAATAAAAAATATTACTGTTCCTTTGATTATATTAGATCAGACACTTTAGAGAAAATCAAACAGTCGCGCCAAAAATTCAAATTTGACAAATGACAGCTAGAGACAGACAGACAGTTAGGCGAGAGTATAAATAGTTGAAAACGTGTAAATTTTATGCATAAACATCTGCTTAGAGCAGAGAATACCCAGAGAAGGCGGCAGTAGAATGCGTATTTGTTCATGTTGAAACGTGCTTCGGCTTTAATTTTCCTTTTTTTGCACAATTTTTTTGTTTTTTTTTTTATATTTGTTTATTTATTTTTTATTTGCCTTTTTTATTGTGTTTAATGTTTATTTTAGCAGTTTTTCTCTGGTATACATTTTTATGCTGCAAATGTGCGTTTCTGTTTTATTAGGGCAAAGTACACATGTTCTTTTCTTTTTTCCCTGTAATTCTCTATAAATATTACACACACAACTGCAATATAAAAATATATTTTTACTTTTCTTATAAAAGATTTTTTTATTTAGAAAATATTGCATAAATAATTAAGAAGAAAATATAGAACCAAATACATAAAGAGAGCTTTATTGAGACACCTTTTCTAGATAGAAAAAGTCTCTTTATCAAGACACTTTTTCTAGACAGAAAAAGTCTCTTTATCAAGACACTTTTTCTAGACAGAAAAAGTCTCTTTATCAAGACACTTTTTCTAGACAGAAAAAGTCTCTTTATCAAGACACTTTTTCTAGACAGAAAAAGTCTCTTTATCAAGACACTTTTTCTAGACAGAAAAAGTCTCTTTATAAAGACACTTTTTCTAGACAGAAAAAGTCTCTTTATCAAGACACTTTTTCTAGACAGAAAATGTCTATTTATCAAGACACTTTTCTATATGGAAAAAGCCTCTTAATGAAGATACTTTTTCTGTACGGAAAAAGCCTCTTAATCCAGACACTTTTTCTGTACGGAAAAAGTCTCTTAATCAAGATAATTTTACAGTACGGAAGTATAGTCTAGTATATATTCTAGCCTATATACTAGTCTATAGTCTAGTATGTAGTCTAGTATGTAGTCTAGTATGTAGTCTAGTCTGTAGTCCAGCCTGAAGTCAAGTCTGTAGTCTAGTCTGTAGTCTAGTCTGTAGTCTAGTCTGTAGTCTAGTCTGTAGTCTAGTCTGTAGTCTAGTCTATAGTCTAGTCTATAGTCTAGTCTATAGTCTAGTCTAATGTCAAGACTATAGTCTAGGCTATATTCTAGTCTAGTCTATAGTTTAGTGTATAGTTTAGTCTATAGTAGAGTATAGAGTCTAGTCTATAGTTTAGTCTATAGTTTAGTCTATAGTTTAGTCTATAGTCTAGTCTATAGTCTAGTCTATATTCTAGTCTATATTCTAGCCTATATTCTAGTCTATAGGTTAGTCTATAGTCTAATCTATAGTCTAGTATTTAGTCCAGTATTTACTCTAGTCTATAGTCTAGTATAACGTCTAGGTTATAGTCTAGTATATAGTCTAGTCTAGATTACAGTATATAGTCTTGTCTATAGTCTATAGTCTAGTATAACGTCTAGGTTATAGTCTAGTATTTTAGATTATAGTCAATACGTCTGGTTTAGTGTATAGTCTAGTCAGTAGTTTAGTCTATGCTCTAGTCCATAGTCAAGTCTTTAGTCTTCAGTCTATATGTATTCTAGCTATAGTGTTGTCTAATGTAAAAATTGGCATAAAAGCTCTTTTTCACTGCTTCTGGCACATTTTCACTGATCATATTTACGTCATTATCTTTTAGCTAGTAAGTAAATAATTCTATTGGAAAGATGAAGCCAAAGTAAATTGAACAAAGTAAAAAACAAAAAACAATTATAAAAGATCATAAAAAACATAAACAAAGTTAAAAGTAATGCCAACTAAAGAGAAAAAAATCAACGTTTTTGATTGCTGCTTAAGGAAATTCACTTAAAAAAAGGGAAATTTTAGCAATATATCTTAATTACCTAAATATTAACATTAATGCCAGTGATGCTAACATTTTGCCTTTTAATGTGTATAAAGGGAGGGAGGAGAAAACCTCTAAATTGTTATTACTTAAATTGCCACAATTTTTCGTTTGATTTAGTATTAATTTATTTTGTGAGTTTTTTATTATTATTATTTGTTTGTCTGTCTGTCTGTCTGTCTGTCTCTACTACTGCTGCTGGTGGTGGTGGTTGTATGTCATGTTCGATTTCAATGACTTCATGGTTAAAAGGCAGATGCCATAAACCGGTCATTCATGTTTTGTTTTTGTTTTAAAATATTTAATAATATTATTGTTTTTATTTTGTTTCAAGCTATTTTTGTCTACACGTTTTTTGATTTAAACAAAGTTTTGGTTTTCTTTACTACAAAATGAAAACGAAATTTATAGATTTGCAAAAAAATAATATCATTTTCGAATTTCGAACCAAAAATATTACAAACTTTTAAACGGAAGTTTTTAAAAGAACTTATAGATTTCCTGTCTTAAAGAAGGAACTATTAACAACAACTTTCCGCTCTAACGCCTTAAAAGGCAAAAATAATAGAAATGAAGAAGAAGAAGGAAGGTGTTAAAAAAGCCGAATGTAAGTAATTTTTATTGTCATTATAAAGAATCACGTGTCATCAGCACCTTAAAATCCCCTTCATAGAACAAATTTCAAACACGCAAGTTTTTGAAAAGAATTGAGATGTTTTAAATTGGGTTTTATTTTGGGTTTATTAACCAGAAACCTATAAATACATAATTTGTTACAAATTAAAGAATTGTTTGTGGTCAATTCTATAGAAATTTTCAATATATGTATATTGGTCATGCATAACTGATTGGTTACCCCATTAGCTAAAAGGGGTGGGAGTTGTCATTAAATACACAGTAGGTGTTAAGGGTTTTGTAACAGTATGTTGTTTGTTTCTCTCAAACTTTAAATTAAGTTAGCATTCTACAAAAAGAGAATGTGTCATTTTATATTTTATTAACTGGGAGGTGGTTAATTAATTAAAATTTAAATAACTATAGAAAAAATCATTAAAGTATTTAATTAATACCTTTCAATTTTAATTTAAACTGTGACATACAGAAACCAAAACAATAAACTTTTATAATTAGGAATATTTTTATCTATAGAATATAGACTAGTCTATTGACTGGTCTATAGTCTAGTCTATAGTTTAGTCTATAGTCTAGTCTAGTCTATAGTTTAGTCTATAGTCTAGTCTAGTCTAGTCTATAATTTAGTCTATAGTCTAGTCTATAATTTAGTCTATAGTCTAGTCTTTAGTCTAGTCTATAGTCTAGTCTATAGTCTAGTCTATAGTCTAGTCTATAGTCTAGTCTATAGTCTAGTCTATAGTCTAGTCTATAGTCTAGTCTATAGTCTAGTCTATAGTCTAGTCTATAGTCTAGTCTATAGTCTAGTCTATAGTCTAGTCTATAGTCTAGTCTATAGTCTAGTCTATAGTCTAGTCTATAGTCTAGTCTATAGTCTAGTCTATAGACTAGTATATAGTCAAGTCTATAGTCTAGTCTATAGACTAGTATATAGTCAAGTCTATAGTCTAGTCTATAGACTAGTATATAGTCAAGTCTATAGTCTAGTCTATAGTCTAGTCTATAGCCTAGTCTATAGTATAGTCTATAGTCTATTCGATAGTCTAGTTATAGACTATTCGATAGTCTAGCATATAGTCTTGTCTATAGTCTAGTCTATAGTCTGGCCTATAGTCTAGTATAAAGTCTAGTCTATAGCCTAGTCTGTAGTTTAGTCTATAGTCTAGTCTATAGCCTAGTCTATATATAGAGTCTAGTCTATAGTCCAGTCTAAACCCATTTAGTCTAATATAGTCGAATATATGGTTCTTAAACAAATTGTAGTTTCTTAGAATATGAAACCAGGCAACGTTGCCTTTATCAAATTATTTCGGTTTTAAGGAAGCCTTTTAAAATTTATTTTATCTTTATAAATTTCAATTAAATAAATAAAATTTTTATAAATATTTTTTTTAAATTTCATCTTGTTGAAGCAAGGATAAACACGTTTAAAGGATTAGCAAAAACAAAAATAATAATACTTTAAAAAATGTTTTACAAACAATATAAGGAAGTGGGTACTTGTATCAATAGTAGGTTGCTGTATGTATAGAAAAGTATTTGTGTGTGTAAGAGAGTAATTGTAGTTGTATTTAATTATTAAGGGTAACAAAATACAATACATTAGAGAAAACACATAGATTTTCTTTGCTTTTTTTTTTTTTGTTTTTGAAAGCAAACAATGACATAGAGGAAAAAACAAGGGATTTTTTTGTTTTGCTGTAACAATTTCTAGAAAAACACAGACTCAGAGGGGGGATTCAAATATAATTTCTATATGTAGTCGTTGTTGTATTGTTAGAGAGTTTCTCTTGTTTGTAAAAGTGTGTGTGTATTTAAGGTCTATGTATACAGGAAAATAGAATAATAAAATATTTTAAATAAAAAAAAAACTCATACAAAAAGGGTGGTGGTACTTTTCTTTACAGAGTACCATTTCTTTCCCTACAATTTTTCCTTTTATAAATTTCTCTAATGCATCTTTCAAACAAGGTTTTAATGTTGCTGAGTGTTAAAGAAAAATATATAGGAACTAAGAGAGTAAATTAAAGTCATCTGTTAAATGCAAAAACCTGTACACTGTTGTCACATTTCCACTGATGAAAAAGAACGCAAGTAACTTCAAAACAAAAAATATGTCAAAAAATTATAAATTTCCACAAAAAATAAATTATTTTTTTTTATTAAAAAATAACTTTTTATCAAATGATTCAATCAAGACTTTTAAAATTAAAAAAGGAATTCTTGAGTTAATAAATTATAAAAAAAATGGTAAAAAAAAATTCTTAACCATTTTAAGAATGTACAATAAATGTTTGGTGTTTTTATTAAAAGACTTTTGTTTTAAATAACCCGAAAAAAGTAAAAAAATTTTATTTAATGTGAACGTAGAGAAGACTTAATTACGTAAAATAAACACGCAACTTCATTAACATAAAGTATCTTTTTGTTGTTGTTTAAAAATTAAAGATATATTTTTATAAGGAACAACAACATGATTATTAAATTAAACAGGAAAATATAAAAAAGTAATTTAATTTTTCAAAAATACGCTATAAAAATTATAAAAAACATACTTTTTTAAATATAAAAACCTAAATTACAAAAAAAGTTAAATCTTAAAATAATAAAAACGATTTAAAATAGTTAAAAAAACTAAAGTTTTTATGCCTAACAATTTAAAATTTGGCAACGTTGCTATACTATAGACTACACTATAGATTATACCATAAGCTAGAGTATAGATCAGATTATAGACTCGACTACAGACTATTTTATAGACTATACCATAAACTAGGCTATAGACTAGACAATAGACTAGGACTAAACTGTAGACTATACTAGACTTTAGACTCAACACTAGACTATACACTAGACTGTAGACTAGACTATAGACTAGACTATAGACTAGACTATAGACTAGACAATAGACTAGACTGTAAACTACACTGTAGACTAGACTATAGACTGGACTGTAGACTATAGACTAGACTATAGACTAGACTATAGACTAGACTATAGACTAGACTATAGACTAGACTATAGACTAGACTATAGACTA
>NC_060954.1:10636540-10645646 GCF_022045245.1 Lucilia cuprina
TGTTCTAGTTCTGTCCTAGTTCTGTTCTAGTTCTATTCTAGTTCTGTTCTAGTTCTGTTCTAGTTCTGTTCTAGTTCTGTTCTAGTTCTGTTCTAGTTCTGTTCTAGATCTGTTCTAGTTTTGTTCTATTTCTGTTCTAGTTCTGTTCGAGTTCTGTTCTAGTTCTGGTTCTGTTCTAGTTCTGTTCTAGTTCTGTTCTAGTTCTGTTCTGTTCTAGTTCTAGTTCTGTTCTAGTTATGTTCTAGTTATGTTCTAGTTTTCTTCTAGCTCTGTTCTAGTTCTGTTCTGGTTCTATTCTAGTTCTGTTCTAGTTCTGTTCAAGTTCTGTTCTAGTTCAGTTCAAGTTCTGTTCTAGTTCAGTCCAAGTTCTGTTCAAGTTCAGTTCTAGTTCTGGTTCAGTTCTAGTTCTGTTTCTTTCAGTTTTGAAGAAATGTTTGCTGGGTGTTTTGGTCATAAAATTGGGTGGTGTTTACCTTTACTCGCAAAGCACTTATGATGTTAACATGTCTGTATGTAAGAGTATTACATCAAGTTACCGATTACTCTTCTATCTCCATGTCTGTCTTTATCCTCTCCTCTTCTTCTGCTTTCCATTTGCACTTTATGATGTTTTGTTGTTGCTATTACATTTCTTCCTTTCTTTTTGTTGTTTTGTATGTTTATATTTCTTGTAATTTGAACATTGTTTAGTTTATGAGGTTTTTGTGGGTTCTAGCTAGCTCTACTCACTCTCGGTTTTTACTCTATTATCTGTATGTCTGTCTTGCTGTTTGTCAACTCAAATTGTTGGTTCTTCTTTTTTATTTTTGCTTCAAACATATGACATGTTAGTGTTGTTGACAGTCTAGCTGTCATTTTGGCATTTGTAAGTGTGTGTTGTTTGTTGTTTCTTCTTCATTTTTTTACCTTTTTTACATTTTGTTCTCACTGTCATTCAGTCCGTCAGTTCGGTGTGGGTGAGAGATTTGTTGTCATATTTTATTAAAATGGATTTATTTTTAGTTTAAGTAGAGGAAAGACCTCAAAAAGTAGTGTGAGGGAGAGAGAGAGTGGGAAAGGAGAGTACAGATTATATATGTGATAAGGTGCATAAATATTAAATAAAGTCAGAGGTTTTACTTTTAGTTTAATATGCAGGTAATTTGTTAGAAACAAATCATAATATTAATTCCAAGAAGAAATTCTAATATAAAATTTTCTTAAGAAAGTAAAGATTATAGTTGGAGAATGAGATAGGGCAAGACTTTATGACTGGCTATTGATTATGTTGTCACTATACATTTCATAAGAATTGTTGGAAGCATTCCTAGAATAATGAAGTGATATGTATAACCTAATCAAGACATCATAACTTATGCTTACTTGACAGCTCGTTATTTGGTTGTAATAATGAGATAAAGATCAATATTTCGGTGGAAGGGAGTGTCTAAACTTAGTTACGTTTAATTTGCCCGTTAGTTATAGTTTCAACTCTTTGTGTTCATGGTCCAACTATTTGGCTTAATATTGGATCTGCTGTTCTACGAAATCCGTTTCTTTTTTATTCAAATTTAACGTACAAAACTTTCATCAAACATTTCAAAATTTAATTGAACTAAATGTGCAGACATTTGTTGTAAATTAAACGCACACACATATCAAAACAACAAAAACAAATAAAAACAGAACGATGCATCATTGCATCATGGTCCCCATACGTCTGCCTTAGATTCATTACGCCCTCTAGCTATAGAAGTTTAAAAGAGTGGTTAGGGGTCTCAGAAAAATTACATATATAAACGGAAGAGGGGTCATATATAGTATACCAAAAAAAACAATGTGTGGTAAAATTTAAACGATCGGCAACAGTAGCATTATTAGATCCAACACAACACACAGCAAAAAACAAAAATAAAAAACAAGACAAAAATAGTCAGACATTGTACAAATTATTTCGTACTAAACAGGAAATAAACAATTTAAATGCGTGCGATTATGGAAAATGAAATAATAAAATAATCGACCAATATATATTTCTTTTTTTTTTTTGTTTTTTTTGTTTTGTTAAGCGCTAAAAGACAACGCAGAATTTTTATTTACAATAATGAAAATTCATGTTTTAATTCAATATTTTTTTTTTTTGTTGAGTAAAATTTTTATATTATTTATGACTAAACTTGAAATACACTTGAAAATTTTTATAAATATTTGCAATGGAAAATTATAATATTTTCCGGGAATATTATTCGTAACATATTTTGCCAATTAGTCATAAAATTTGGTTCAGGATGTGTTAACTGAACACTAAAACTGAAGTAGAATGAACAAGAAATGTAGTAGAAATGAACCAGAACATAATTAGAATTAGTTCTGAACAAGAACAGAACTAGAACAGAACCAGAACAGAACCAGAACAGAACCAGAACAGAACTAGAACAGAACTAGAACAGAACTAGAACAGAACTAGAACAGAACTAGAACAGAACTAGAACAGAACTGGAACAGAACTAGAACAGAACTAGAACAGAACTAGAACAGAACTAGAACTAGAACTAGAACTAGAACAGAACTAGAACTAGAACAGAACTAGAACAGAACTAGAACAGAACTAAAACAGAACTAGAACAAAACTAGAACAGCACAGAACTAGAACAGCACAGAACTAGAACAGCACAGAACTAGAACAGCACAGAACTAGAACAGAACTAGAACACAACTAGAACAGAACTACAACATAACTAGAAAGGAACTACAAACAAAATTGAACTAAATCGAAACTATGATTAAACTATAATTAAACCAGAAGTTACCTAAAACTTAACTAGATCTACACTACATCTGCACTGAACTACAACTTAAATAGAACTGAACTAGAACTGAACTACAACTTAACTAGAACTGAACTAGAACTAAACAGAACTAGAACTAAACAGAACTAGAACTGAAGTAGAACTCAACTAGAACTGAATAGAACTCAACTAGAACTGAACTTGAACTGAACTGGAACTGAACTAGATCAGAACTAGAACAGAACTTGAACATAACTAGAACAGAACTAGAACAGAACTAGAGCAGAACTTGTACAGAACTAGAACGGAACTTGAACATAACTAGAACAGAACTAGAAAAGAACTAGAACAGAACGAGAACAGAACTGGAACAGAACTAGAACAGAACTAGAACATAACTAGGACAGAACTAGAACAGAACTAGAACAGAACTAGAACAGAACTAGAACAGAACTAGAACAGAACTAGAACAGAACTAGAACAGAACAAGAAAAGAACTAGAACAGAATTAGAACAGAACTAGAACAGAACTAGAACAGAACTAAAACAGAACTAAAACAGAACTAGCACAGAACTAGAACAGAACTAGAACAGAACTAGAACAGAACTAGAACAGAACTAGAACTAGAACAGAACTAGAACAGAACTAGAACAGAACTAGAACCAAACTAGAACAGAACTAGAACAGAACTAGAACAGAACTAGAACAGAACTAGAACAGAACTAGAACAGAACTAGAACAGAACTAGAACAGAACTAGAACAGAACTAGAACAGAACTAGAACAGAACTAGAACAGAACTAGAACAGAACTAGAACAGAACTAGAACAGAACTAGAACAGAACTAGAACAGAACTAGAACAGAACTAGAACTAGAACAGAACTAGAACAGAAGTAGAACAGAACTAGAACTGAACTAGAGCTGATCTAGAACTGAACCAGAATTTATCAAAAACTGAAACTAAACGGGACAAGAATAGTATAGTATTTATGAAATAGTGTTGCGTGAAAGTATCTGTCATAAACTTTCAAAGAGATCCCTGTTAAAATACAAATGTTATTCAGACTTCTAGCTGGTATATAGCATTTGTCATTATGTCATTAAAATATTTCTTTAAGATCTACAGCGATGTAAGTTATTCGTTTTTTCTTCCTAAACCATTTTCCCCTAAATTTTCAACTATTTTTATCCATTTAAAAGAATATCTCTGTCATACATCATTTTTCTTTATCCATAACACATGTCAAAGATTTATGTTCCTAAAGGGGTTAGAGACACATTTAAATCTTTGACGCTTTAAAGCTGCAAACTTTAAAAAAAAACACACACACATACAATTATTCATATTCCATCAACATTTAGAGGATTTAAGAAGATATTATCTATAAGCAAGCGAATGATATCTTGCGATATTTTTCAAAATTTAAAAAAAAATGTGTTTTATGTATTAGATGTGTATTAGAATTAAAATAGAAAAAATACATTTAGTCAGTGCCGTTTTTAATGCACTCTAAATAATGACAGTTTTTTGACTTTGTTCACAAATCTCGAAACAAAGAAATGTGAAATTTTAATTTATTGAATAGTTTTTAGAGTGACATGTTCATGTTGACTCTATAGAGATTCTATTGCATGAAGTAAAATAATAAATTACTTAAGTTGAGAAGCAGTAATAAAGCGGAAATATTAGAATAAAATAATCTGTATACCATACCTCCCCATTACCTATCTACCTCCCTCCCTCACCACTCCAACTGTTAACTTCCTGCTTTACTATGGAGCTGACGCATGTGAACATATTATTTTTATATAAACCATTACTCTGACACTCTAGCCAAACGGTCGAAAGTGCGTGACATGCGTGCTCGTTAAAGTTGATGGTAAATGAAAAACACAAAAACTGAAGCATTAATGAGTATTATCCAGACATATGCATAGACTGACAGTCAGAGTCCAATCATGTAAAGAATACATACACATTCACACTCTTCTCATTTATAATTACGAAACTAAAAAAAAACTACTTCATCCATATCGACAAAAAGTTCATGCGATATGTGGAACAACTGGAAGTTGTAATATTTATCTTTCAATACGTAAAATGTTTGCATTTTAAATAAATTCAAAATGTTTGGTCGCATAACTTATCATTCATTAATGTTGTTCTACAAATGGATCACATGTTTATAACATATTTGTTTATATCAAAAAATGTGGATTTAAACAAAAACTAGTTTAGGCTGCACTAAATTTCACTTGTGTCAGCTTTTAAACTTAAACATTAAAACTTTTCAAAATTTTAAATATGTTTTTTAATAATTCATTAAATACTTTAAAAAAATATGACATTTTTATGTTTGAAATAAAATGGAACCACATACATATGTATTTTAGATCATAATATCATAATATCTATGCAAGATATTGCAACAGTTGCTTTTAGAAACATCTGTTGCTTTCTATCATTATAAGAAAGCTATTAGGGAAGAGAGTTGGATTCAATCATCAGCCATTTTATCGAAAATGTTAATATTATAATAAAAATTTAGACAAATAGTCGAAACTATAGGATAGTTCATAGTCGAAACCATAGAATAGTCCATACGCGAGGCTATATATAGACTATAGTCGAGACTATAGTCCTGGCTATTGATAGGCTATAGTCGAGACTATAGAACAGTCTATAGTCGAGACTATAGAACAGTCTATAGTCGAGACTATAGAACAGTCTATAGTCGAGACAATAGAACAGTCTATAGTCGAGTCTATAGAACAGTCTATAGTCGAGACTATAGAACAGTCTATAGTCGAGACTATAGAACAGTCTATAGTCGAGACTATAGAACAGTCTATAGTCGAGACTATAGAACAGTCTATAGTCGAGACTATAGAACAGTCTATAGTCGAGACTATAGAACAGTCTATAGTCGAGACTATAGAACAGACTATAGTCGAGACTATAGAACAGTCTATAGTCGAGACTATAGAACAGTCTATAGTCGAGACTATAGAACAGTCTATAGTCGAGACTATAGAACAGTCTATAGTCGAGACTATAGAACAGTCTATAGTCGCGACTATAGAACAGTCTATAGTCGCGACTATAGAACAGTCTATAGTCGCGACTATAGAACAGTCTATAGTCGAGACTATAGAACAGTCTATAGTCGAGACTATAGAACAGTCTATAGTCGAGACTATAGAACAGTCTATAGTCGAGACTATAGAACAGTCTATAGTCGAGACTATAGAACAGTCTATAGTCGAGACTATAGAACAGTCTATAGTCGAGACTATAGAACAGTCTATAGTCGAGACTATAGAACAGTCTATAGTCGAGACTATAGAACAGTCTATAGTCGAGACTATAGAACAGTCTATAGTCGAGACTATAGAACAGTCCATAGTCGAGACTATAGAACAGTCTATAGTCGAGACTATAGAACAGTCTATAGTCGAGACTATAGAACAGTCTATAGTCAAGACTATAGAACAATCTATAGTCGAGACTATAGAACAGTCTATAGTTGAGACTATAGAACAGTCTAGTTTAGTTCTGGTCCAGTTCTAGTCTAGTTCTAAATCAATTCTAGTTCCCGTTCTAGTTCAGTTCAAGTTCATTGACCAATTCAAGTTTAGAACTAGTTTAGTTCTAGTTCTGTTCCAGTTTTGTCTTAGTTTTGTTTTAGTTCTGTTCTAGTTCTGTTCTAGTTCTGTTCTAGTTCTGTTCTTGTTCTGCTCTAGTTCTGCTCTAGTTCTGTTCTAGTTCTATTCTAGTTCTGTTCTAGTTCTGTTCTAGTTCTGTTCTAGTTCTGTCCTAGTTCTGTTCTAGTTCTGTTCTAGTTCTGTTCTACTTCTTTTCTAGTTCTGTTCTAGTTCTGTTCCAGTTCTGTTCTAGTTATGTTCTAGTTCTGTTCTAGTTCTGTTCTAGTTCTGTTCTAGTTCTGTTCTAGTTCTGTTCTAGTTCTGTTCTAGTTCTGTTCTAGTTCTGTTCTAGTTCTGTTCTAGTTCTGTTCTAGTTCTGTTCTAGTTCTGTTCTAGTTCTGTTCTAGTTCTGTTCTAGTTCTGTTCTAGTTCTGTTCTACTTCTGTTCTAGTTCTGTTCTAGTTCTGTTCTAGTTCTGTTCTAGTTCTGTTCTAGTTCTGTTCTAGTTCTGTTCTAGTTCTGTTCTAGTTCTGTTCTAGTTCTGTTCTAGTTCTGTTCTAGTTCTGTTCTAGTTCTGTTCTAGTTCTGTTCTAGTTCTGTTCTAGTTCTGTTCTAGTTCTGTTCTAGTTCTGTTCTAGTTCTGTTCTAGTTCTGTTCTAGTTCTGTTCTAGTTCTGTTCTACTTCTGTTCTAGTTCTGTTCTAGTTGTTCTAGTTGTTCTAGTTCTGTTCTAGTTCTGTTCTAGTTCTGTTCTAGTTCTGTTCTAGTTCTGTGCTAGTTCTGTTCTAGTTCTGTTCTAGTTCTGTTCTAGTTCTGTTCTAGTTCTGTTCTAGTTCTGTTCTAGTTCTGTTCTAGTTCTGTTCTAGTTCTGTTCTAGTTCTGTTCTAGTTCTGTTCTAGTTCTGTTCTAGTTCTGTTCTAGTTCTGTTTTAGTTCTGTTCTAGTTCTGTTCTAGTTCTGTTCTAGTTCTGTCCTAGTTATTTTCTATTTTTGTTTTAGTTCAGTTCTAGTTCTGTTCTACTTCTTTTCTAGTTTTGTTCTCATTCTTTTCTAGTTTGTTGTAGTTCTGTTCTAGTTCTGTTCTGTTCTAATTATGATCTAGTTCTATTATAATAATTCAGTATAATAAAATTATTTTTCACAATTTAATTTTCTTCATATAAAATATTCCATCTTAGTTACCTAGATACAGTTTAAATCTCTAGTGAACAAAATTTTATTTCCTCCAAGAGAAAATTTCAAAATAACCCTAAAAAATTAGCACAATTTTATTGTTAAATTCACGAACATTACTTGTGCACAATGACATTTTCTATTGATTTATTATTAAATAGACGAAACAATGTAAAATAACCTCGACATTTAGCTTATAAAAAGTGTAGAAAAGATAAGAAAATTTAACTATTTTTAGCATAAGTTACATGTATAAGGATTATTGTAAAAAAAATATATATTATGAACGTAAGTCAGCCATCTTTAGGTGTTTTCAATTTCATCAAAGTATCAATTTCTCGAAAGATCTTGCTCAAGTGATTTGATATCTAATAGAGGAATTTACGTTTAAAGTTAAACTTAACATTATTTTCTTTTAGTTAATAAAATTTCTTTCAGTGTTTTGCAAATAACTATTACATGACTCATGTTTGAAATAAAACAAACATTCATTCCTTATACAAGTGTAATTTATTTTTCTTTAAAAATAATTGCTCAAACATACAAAACAGATAAAAGTAAAAATATAATTGTAAATATAAAAGAAATTTTAGTGATATTTATTAAACTTGAACTTAAAGAAATGTAATTTAATATTTTTGAAAATGATAAACAATTATTTGCTAAAAATGCTATTAATCTATTTTGGTTTTATAAACCTTTAAAGTGGCGACAAAAAAAACGTGTTAGACGTTTTTACATTTTCAATTAAAATTCTATTAATGTCTTAACTATTATCGTTAAAAAGAACACGATATTTGTTGGAAAAAACAACTATATTTGTTTACATTTTGTTTTTTATTTTAACTATTAGTTTGTCTTTTCTTTAAGTTCTTTAGTAAAACAAAAGTTATGCAAAGAATTTTAATTACATTAGAATCTAAACTAAAAATGGTTAATTTAAGTATAAAGAGGAAGTGCTACATAAATGGTTATAAGGCTTTATAATTGGTAAAATAGTAGAGAATTGTGATGATTGATAAACAAGGTCTTATATCCTTATAAAGAGTCAATAAAAGTCTATTGAAAAGAGTTTAATGCTTGAAATTAAGAAAAGAAAGAAGGAAATTGAAGAGCGACAAACAAAATTCGTTAAAAAAAGGTAATTTTTTGCTTTGTTATAGTTCTATTCTAGTTGTATTCTAGTTCTGTTCTAGTTCTGTTCTAGTTCTGTTCTAGTTCTGTTCTAGTTCTGCTCTAGTTCTGTTCTAGTTCTGTTCTAGTTCTGTTCTAGTTCTGTTCTAGTTCTGTTCCAGTTCTGTTCTAGTTCTGTTCTAGTTCTGTTCTAGTTCTGTTCTAGTTCTGTTCTAGTTCTGTTCTAGTTCTGTTCTAGTTATGTTCAAGTTCTGTTCTAGTTCTTTTCTAGTTCTGCTATAGTTCTAGTTCTGTTCTGTTCTAGTTCTGTTCTAGTTCTGTTCTAGTTCTGTTCTAGTTCTGTTCTAGTTCTGTTCTAGTTCTGTTCTAGTTCTGTTCTAGTTCTGT
>NC_060954.1:10645849-10646073 GCF_022045245.1 Lucilia cuprina
TCTAGTTCTGTTCTAGTTCTGTTCTAGTTCTGTTCTGTTCTAGTTCTGTTCTAGTTCTGTTCTAGTTCTGTTCTAGTTCTGTTCTAGTTCTGTTCTAGTTCTGTTTTATTTCTGTTTTATTTCTGTTCTATTTCTGTTCTAGTTCTGTTCTAGTTCTGTTCTAGTTCTGTTCTAGTTCTGTTCTAGTTCTGTTCTAGTTCTGTTCTAGTTCTGTTCTAGTTCTG
>NC_060954.1:10646173-10652578 GCF_022045245.1 Lucilia cuprina
TAGTCTAGTCTATAGTCTAGTCTATAGTCTAGTCTATAGTCTAGTCTATAGTCTAGTCTATAGTGTAGTCTATAGTCTAGTCTATAGTCTAGTCTATAGTCTAGTCTAAAATCTAGTCTATAGTCTTGTCTATAATCTAGTCTATTGTCTAGTCTACAGTCTAGTCTGTAGTCTATAGTCTAGTCTATACTGTGGTCTATAGTCTAGTCTATATTCTAGTCTATAGTCTAGTCTATAGTCTAGTCTATATGCTAGTCTAGTCAATACTCTGGTCTATAGTCTAGTCTATACTTTGGTCTTTAGTCTAGTCTATAGTCTAGTATATAGTCTAGTCTATAGTCTAGTATATATTCTTATCCATAATCTATTCTTTAGAATTATCTATAGTCTGCTTTGTTATCTCGCCTATAGTATACTATAGTCAAGTTTTGTCCGGTCTATAGGCTGGCCTGTTGTCTCATTTATAGTCCGTTCTATAGTCTTGTCTACAGTCTGGTCTGTAGTCTTATGAATTATACGGTCAATAGTCTATGGTCTGGGATATAGTTTTGTTTATAGTCTGGTATTTTTGTTGTCCATTGTCAGGTCTATAGTATGGTATATAGTCTCGGCTATTTGTTGGTCTATAGTATAGTTTATAGTTTGATCTGTTCTATTGTCCGATTGACCAACTTGACAGTGACATTGGCAATTAATTGTTTTCCAAATTCATTGCCATTTAGCACTAGTTTAATAAATAAAATTACATAAATCTGTAGCTCAAAGCATATATTAGTTAATTATTAAATAAACTATTAAAAAACACTTAATTCATGTAAAATAATAATAAAAAAATACTTACAAAATGCTGTTACCACAGCTAACAATGTTAGCCATTTAATAATATTTGTAAATAGTCCCATCTTGGCTTGTATCATGCGCGTTTTATTGACGACGGTTGTTGAGCTGATTAATTTCAAAATTTTCAATTTGAAAATCACACTTGTGAATGACACAAAGAAGAAGATTGTAGAGATGTTTCTTTGTATTCTGTTTACGACAGAATGTAAAGTAATTTAATTTTTAGGAATTTCACGTTAATTTAAATAATTTAACACGTTTTACACAATACAATATCGATCGCTATTAAAGTTATACACAAATTTTTGTGTAATTTTGAAATGGTTTTGCTAACGAAAACCACCCTGTAAAATTAAAGATTGGAAAGAAAAGCGTTAAGCAAATTTTTTTTTACACATTAAGCAAACGCGTTGTTGTAGCACTTTTGCACTATGGGGGTATATAGAGAAAAAGCAACACGGGGGGGGGGGGCTAAAAAGAGAACAAGAAGAATGGTTATTAGTTAAAATGAATTAGATTGTTTTTTTTTTTGTTTAGTAATTAATATTAATAAAATGTAAATTAGTTTTGGAATTTAACACACAGATCCTTTGTTTAACCTAAAAATTTTTATAATAAAAACCGGAAATATTTCCGTTTTTAATTTAAATATCTATTTGTAATTAATGTTGTTAGTTAAGTGTTATTGTGTTATAGTTTTGTGTATAGTTTAATATTCGTTATAACAAAAATTAGACAATACATCCCCTGTTCTAAACACACTCTTCAAAGAAAACTAATTTTTTTTATATGTGTCATATAATAAATTTTTTTATTTTTTTTTTTATTGTCTGCATAAACAAAGCTGTTGTGCTGTATGTTGCCAGCAACCCCAAAATTTTAAAAATACGTACAATAAAAATGGATCCAGTCATTCATGAACACTTAAGTGCAGTCATTGGCTGTTTATTTTCTAAAACTCATATATTTATTTTGTCAAAATGACAAATATGAGCTTTTCCAATCAACTTAAGTAGAAATAAAATAGAACTAGATCTAAAACAAATCAAAAACGGTACTAGAAGAAATATAAAACAGTACCAGAACAGAACTTAAACAAAACTAGAAGAAATCTAGAACAGAAGTAGAACAGAGCTAGAAAAAAACTAGAACAGAGCTAGAACAGAATTAGAACTAGAACAGAACTAGAACAGAACTAGAACTAGAACAGAACTAGAACTAGAACAGAACTAGAACAGAACTAGAACAGAACTAGAACAGAACTAGAACAGAACTAGAACAGAACTAGAACAGAACTAGAACAGAACTAGAACAGAACTAGAACAGAACTAAAACAGAACTAGAACAGAACTAGAACAGAACTAGAACAGAACTAGAAAAGAACTAGAACAGAACTAGAACAGAACTAGAACAGAACTAGAACAGAACTAGAACAGAACTAGAACAGAACTAGAACAGAACTAGAACAGAACTAGAACAGAACTAGAACAGAACTAGAACAGAACAGAACTAGAACAGAACTAGAACAGAACAGAACAGAACTAGAACAGAACTAGAACAGAACTAGAACAGAACTAGAACAGAACTAGAACAGAACTAGAACAGAACTAGAACAGAACTAGAACAGAACTAGAACAGAACTAGAACAGAACTAGAACAGAACTAGAACAGAACTAGAACAGAACTAGAACAGAACTAGAACAGAACTAGAACAGAACTAGAACAGAACTAGAACAGAACTAGAACAGAACTAGAACAGAACTAGAACAGAACTAGAACAGAACTAGAACAGAACTAGAACTAGAACAGAACTAGAACAGAACTAGAACAGAACTAGAACAGAACTAGAACAGAACTAGACCAGACTAGAACAGAACTAGAACAGAACTAGAACAGAACTAGAACAGAACTAGACAGAAACTAGAACAGAACTAGAACAGAACTAGAACAGAACTAGAACAGAACTAGAACTAGAACAGAACTAGAACAGAACTAGAACAGAACTAGAACAGAACTAGAACAGAACTGGAACAGAACTAGAACAGAACTAGAACAGAACTAGAACAGAACTAGAACAGAACTAGAACAGAACTAGAACAGAACTAGAACAGAACTAGAACAGAAACTAGAACAGAACTAGATCAGAACTAGAACAGAACTAGAACAGAACTAGAACAGAAATAGAACAGAACTAGAAAATAACTAGAACAGAACTAGAACAGAACTAGAACAGAACTAGAACAGAACTAGAACAGAACTAGAACAGAACTAGAACAGAACCAGAACAGAACTAGAACAGAACTAGAATTAGAACATAACTAGAATAGAACTAGAACAGAACTAGAATAGAACTAGTACAGAACTAGAACAGAACTCGAACAGAACTAGTACAGAACTAGAACAGAACTCGAACAGAACTAGAACTAGAACAGAACTAGAACAGAACTAGAACAGAACTAGAACAGAACTAGAACTAGAACAGAACTAGAACAGAACTAGAACAGAACTAGAACAGAACTAGAACAGAACTAGAACAGAACTAGAACAGAACTAGAACAGAACTAGAACAGAACTAGAACACAACTAGAACACAACTAGAACAGAACTAGAACAGAACTAGAACAGAACTAGAACAGAACTAGAACAGAACTAGAACAGAACTAGAACAGAACTAGAACAGAACTAGAACAGAACTAGAACAGAACTAGAACAGAACTAGAACAGAACTAGAACAGAACTAGAACAGAACAAGAACTAGAACAAGAACTAGAACAGAACTAGAACAGAACTAGAACAGACCTAGAACATAACTAGAACATAACTAGAACAGAACTAGCACAGACTAAAACAGAACAGAAACAGAACAGAAACAGAACTAGAACAGAACTAGAACAGAACTAGAATAGAACTAGAACAGAACTAGAACAGAACGAGAACAGAACTAGAACAGAACTAGAACAGAACTAGAACAGAACTAGAACAGAACTAGAACAGAACTAGAACAGAACAAGAACAGAACTAGAACAGAACTAGAACAGAACTAGAACAGAACTAAAACAATACTAGAACAATACTAGAACAGAACTAGAGCAGAACTAGAACTAAACTATAATAGAACTAGGACTGTTTTAGAACTGATCCAGAACTGAAGTAGCGTTTAAGAAGACCCAAGCTGAAACAAACTAGAACTGATCAAGAAATGAAAAAATGAATAGTTTGCTATAATGCAAACTATATGTCAGACTATTGATCAGAATATAGATGACCACTGATCAAGTATAGACCAAGCTGCATATCAGACTATAGATTGGTTAGACTAAAGATCGGCTTGTAAATTGAAGAGCAGTCGAAAATTTTGACTATAAAACATACTACACATAAGACCAAATATCCAAACATGATCAGACTATAGATCGGATCATAGACTTAACTACAGATTAAACTGCAGACCATAGCTTAGACTAAACTATTGGCTATTGGCCATAGACCAGATTATATAATAAATTGTAGAACAGACTAGAGTAGAATATACCCTAAATTTAACAATACTGCATACATAAACCAGACAAAGTCCAGACATAAAAAATCGATTTAATAACAACATTTCTTTTGCAGTTTCACATCCCCCTAAAGCTAATAATAATTTCACAAACTAAAGAGCAGTTATGAACATATAAACCACATTTACAGCAAAAGCAAAATTTCCGCTTAATTTGTAAAAAACGCAAATTTCCACCCCTAATAGCTTTTTGCTGTCTTTAAGGAATAGAAGGGTTTATTTTATTTTTTCCGTTTCGATGTTCTTGTTATTGTTTTCGGTCTGTCAAGTGCGGATTGTTGTCACTTAAACTCAAATAAATAAATCTATGTTAAATTTCCAGGGGGTTTCAGTTTACAAAGATATTTTGCTAAAAAACAATAGAATATCGAATAAGAAAAACAGTTTAAAACGTCATAATGTAGAAGAGGACAATGATGATGATGACGATTAGAAGGATATTTCAAAACTCTAATAAAGTGGAAAATTAAAAAAGTATTTAACAGAAGAAAGAAGAAATGAACAATAAATTCAAGAATAAACAACGACATCGTCTAACTGTCAGTCATTATATCAGAAATAAACCAGAAATATGATATTTATAAGTTAGAGACCATTTATGATAAAATCTTAATTTCTTTTAAACGGATTAGGTTTAAGTATTTATATCTTTTTTAAGGGAAGGATAGCTAAATTTTAAAAATGAAATTTCAGCAAAAAAGCTGCATTTTCTTTGGTCATTAAAGAATTTTTAACACCCGTCAAGTTGGTGGTCCATTTCCCTCTCTCTCTCTCGCCTCACAACTCATTCCCCATATTGCTTGTGTGTTGTTCCTCATAATTTATATATATTTGATATTTTATACCACCAGACTATTTGTGTGTTGGCCCATTAAAAATTTGTTATTTATGCGCCCACATTTTTTCCTAAGTGCTCCTCCAAATTGTGTAATATGAAATTTCTTCAAATTTATAGTCATCCCAGAAAATGCATTTTATTTTTAAGAAATATTTGTTATTTTACTAAATGAGACTTTTTAATAGCATTTTCCCCACAATTTATGAAGCTGTTAAAATGTTTTCTTAAGAACTAACGCCAAATTATCCAAAAAAAGAATGTCAAAATATGTTGTGAGTAAAGAGAAAAAGGGGGAAAGAGTTTCCAAACAAATAATAAATGTTTATTCAAACATTTCAATTGGTCGTATGGGACCAATTTAGTAAAAGTTTAAAATTGCAAGATCAATGATCTTTATAACTGAATATAAACACACATCCCTTTGACAGTTTGTTTTTCTTGTAAAAAAGACGTTATAATTTGTTCAGTTTGAAACGTGTTAGAGTTTATAATTAAAGTTAAATTTTAATTTTTGAGGGTTGTTGACATGAAATGACAATTTCACGTGACGTGAGGGTAGGTATCTAATGATCTTTTGCAGCTGTCGGTAAAATAAACTAATTGAAATGAATTCTTGTTTAAAAAAAGTGTATATATTTGACAGGAAAATTATACTCCTAGAGAAAACATAATGTGTTTTGAGAGAAAGGCAGACTTTTCCTTGATCATAGTTCTAGAATAAAAACCGAGCTAAAACAGAACTAGTAAAGAACTAAAACAGAACTAGAACCGAACTAGAACTGAAATAGAACAGAACTAAAAAAGAACTAATACAGAACAGGAACAATAAATAAAACAGAACTAGAACAGATTTAGGACAAAACTAAAACAGAACTAGATCAGAACTAGAACATATTTAGAACAGAACTAGAACTAGAACAGAACTAAAACAGAACTAGAATAGAACTAGAAAATAACTAAAACAGAACTAGAGCAGAACTAGAACTAAACTAGAACAGAAGTAGAACAGAGAAGAATGAAAACAGAAAATAACTAGAACAGAACTAGAATAGAACTAGATCAGAACTAGAACAGAACTAGAACAGAACTAGAACAGAACTAGAACAGAACTAGAACAGATCTAGAACAGAACTAGAACAGAACTAGAACAGAACTAGAACAGAACTAG
>NC_060954.1:10652678-10654987 GCF_022045245.1 Lucilia cuprina
GAACTAGAACTGAACTAGAACTGAACTAGAACTGAACTAGAACTGAAATAGAACTGAACTAGAACTGAACTAGAACTGAACTAGAACTGAACTAGAACTGAACTGGAATTGAACTAGAACTGAAATGAAACTGAACTGTAAATGAACTAGAACTGAACTTAAAATAGACTATAATAGTACTGGAACTGAAAGACTAGAACTGAATTACAAGTGAACTGGAACTAATTTAGATCTAAAATAGAACTGAAAAACTAACAGACTTAACAAACTAACAATGCCTCTTCTAAAAATGTACATCCTTTTTTAAATACACAAAAAATTTTCACTTTAAAGAATAATGGGTAGTGGTCATTGATCCTTGTTGGCAAAATACTAAAACTGTTTATATAAATTAATAAAAAATTCTTTATAAAAATTTTTATATTCTCAAAAAAACCTTTCAGTTTTTTAAAGTAATCCTGTTAAATAACATCCTTATTAAAGGAATTTCTAGGCAATTCATGTAATTTTGTTGTTGTTGATTTGCTTCTTCTTTTTGCAGTTTTTTTTTGTTTTTCTATTTTTCAAATGTATCAATTATTCAATGCGCATGTCACACCACATATAGAACTGTCAAATGCTATTGTAACAACTGTCAAACTAAGAGGAACATGATGATGATGATTGTGGCAACGAAGTAAAAGACTAAGAAGAAGAATATACAGTAGCATTAGTGTTAGAGTATGATGATGTGTTAGTTTTCTAATGCTTTTTGTTGTCCCTTTTTATTACATTTCAAATTACCATTCACTTTTCAATAAATCAGCAGCATACAACTATTTTACTCACATACACACAAACACACACATGTTACTTGCTTTAAGGATTCTTGGAATTTTTTGTTAAGGATCAAATTAAAACCCATAAATAAATATGTTGTACTTTAGTTTTCTGATGAGTTTTTAAGTAGGTTCCGCTTGTTGTTGTTTTTTTCTCTTTGCTCTCAATGGAATCTTACACTCGTTTTAATAAAATTTTTAGTAGAAATGAACGTGTCCTGTTAAACATGTGGGTTTTTTTTCGTTTTGTATCTGTTACTTCCTTTTTTCTTTTTTCGTTTCTTTAGTAACAGCATCCTTATTAAGTTGTATTCCTTAGGGGTGTTTCTAAAACATGGTGTATTATTTTAATATATTTTTTTGTTCTTCTTTCTTTTTCAAACATGTTTGTTGTTATTTTATAAACTCACAGGACATTGCAGCCTGTTTATAGTTGTTGTTGTTTTCTTCTTTCGTGTTCTGTTCTCCCTCTCTTGTTGAATAATATGTATTTTATATTAGGATATTAACCTCTCGCTATAATATGTATTTTATTTTATATTACTATTTGGTTGTTGTTACACTTTTTAGTTTAGTTGTTGCTTTTTTAAGGTTGTTGCTATTGTAGTGCTTTTTTCTTATTTTCTTTTTTGTTATACAGATGTTTATCATGCTCATGTGTTGTTATTAAATTTATATTTTGTGTAATGTTCCTTATTGGAATGCTGCAAGGATACAGTGGGTGGAAAAAGTTGAACTAAAATGGAAGTAGAATTCGACTGGAAAAGGAAAAGAATAGAACTAGAAAAAGGACGAGAGTAGAACTAGAGCAGAACTAACACAAAATTAGAATTGGAACAAAACCAGGCCAGAACTAGAACAGAACTAGAACAAAACTAGAACAGAACTAGAACAGAACAAGGACAGAACAGAACAGAACAGAACTAGAACTAGAACAGAACTAGAACAGAACTAGAACAGAACTAGAACAGAACTAGAACAGAACTAGAACAGAACTAGAACAGAACTAGAACAGAACTAGAACAAAACTAGAACAGAACTAGAACAGAACTAGAACAGAACTACAACAGAACTACAACAGAACTAGAACAGAACTAGAACAGAACTAGAACAGAACTAGAACAGAACTAGAACAGAACTAGAACAGAACTAGAACAGAACTAGAACAGAACTAGAACAGAACTAGAACAGAACTAGAACAGAACTAGAACAGAACTAGAACAGAACTAGAACAGAACTAGAACAGAACTAGAACAGAACTAGAACAGAACTAGAACAGAACTAGAACAGAACTAGAACAGAACTAGAACAGAACTAGAACAGAACTAGAACAGGACAGAACTAGAAGAGATCTAGAACAGAACGAGAACTATAACAGAACTCGAACAGAACTAGAACTGCACTAGAACTGAACTAGAACTGAACTAGAACTGAACTAGAACTGAACTAGAACTGAACTAGAACTGAACTAGAACTGAACTAGAACTGAAC